>NC_133814.1:17289215-17589443 GCF_043250625.1 Sebastes fasciatus
GCCAGAGTACATTGACCTTCAGTGTGACGTACAGTCAGTGAGTTGTATGATGATGAGTCATAGCGCACATTAGCTGTGATGATTTGTTAAATGCAAAAGATGCCTTGTTTTATTTTCAGTTTTTTTGCTGAATACTAGATCAGTGGTACCCAAATCCGGGACCAGGACCCCCCCAAGATTCAAGATGCTGAAAATAAGAAAGAAAAGGAAATTCCTGCTACATAATTATTTGTCATTTTCTCTAATCATTAGATGATCTGCTCGCAACTCATATCACCCAAAGTGGTTAACCCAGTGGTCATAGTCCAAACACTTAAAGGAATACTTAACCCCCAAAATGATAATTTGTATATCAATTACTCACCCTGTGTTACCTTGAATTTTTGAAGAAAACATTGTTTTTCTCGCATGGCTCCACGATGAACAAGAATTAAAAAAAACGGAGAAAAGTCTTGATGAATTGAAGTGAATGGGGGACACATTTAACAACAGCAAAACCATCCATCAATACATCCATTTACAAACTCTCATACAGTATAATCCAAGTTTCATTTATCCAGTCGTATGCTCACTACTTCCCAAACACATGGATCTTTGCTAAAACCTTACTATTTAAAACACTTCGGACTTGTTTATGCGGAAGTGTTTTAAATAGCAAAGATTTTAGCGAAAATGCCTGTGATTTTGAAGTAGTGAGCATACGACTAGATAAACCAGACTTGGATTATACTGTATGAGAGTTTTTAAATGGATGCTTTGATGTAGTTTTGCTGCTGTTAAACTTGGCCCCCATTTACCTCAATTCATCAAGACTTTTCTCCGTTTTTTTTATTCTCCGTTCGCCGTGGAGGCATGCGAGAACATTTTTTTTTTTCAATCCAATTCAAGAATTCAAGGTAACATTGGGGGAGTAATTGATATACAAATGGTCATTTTGTGGGTGTAGTATTTTTTTAACACCCATTCAGTTCATTTCATCTCATCCATTCTGCCTATGAATGGATGAAAACCCATGACCTTGCTGTGAGGAGCCAATGCTAACCACTGTGTTGCCCTTCAATTTTCCTTCACAGAGTAAAAACTAAACTATTACTGTAAAAATAACAAAAGTACCAACTGGGGCTTAAAGCTCAATGAAATAAGAAGTATTGCAGCAAGAGAGTGCAATTAGGCTTAAAGCCAACTCTGGAAAAAACCCACTAAAAGCATTGCAATAGCAGTTACAACTAATGTGGCTTAAAGAGACAAAGGTAAAAAAAAAATATATATATATATAAAAAAAAGATTTAAAAAGATTTTTTACAGCGTAACAGGAATGATGATAAGAATGGGGGAACAGCTGCTTTGCAGAAAATGTATTACTTTTTTAAATTAAAGCTTTTTTTACAAAGTTGACCCACATACTCGTGACCCACTCAGAATGGACATGTGGTCCACTTTTGGGCCGTGACCCACTAGCTGGGAACCACTGAATTACATCATCATTAGCCAACTGACTGAGAGCAAGTAGAAGAAGCCTCCAGGAGCAGCGCTTGGCTGTGCAGCAATTTTGGCATAGTGGCCACAATCAGTAGTGCAAGTCACGTGAGATTCACTGAACTCAAAAATGTTTTCCAATACACAATCATTACAAAAGAAGTGACAGTACAGTGATTAATACTTTTTTTTAGCATCTGAAACACTCCAAAAATGGCTATTTCTATTCACAATCACAATTTTTTGCCTTTAGGTCCAATAAAAATGTAAGTCTCATCACTTTATCTAATCATCCATGCCACCTGTTGAGATGTTTACTTATTTTATTGTTGTGATAAAACAATTGAAATGTTGGACATGCTAAAAATGTAGTCTAACACACCGTTCGTAGCCATACGTATTACCTACGAAAAGTAATGCACTGTAATTTGTAAATATCCCATGAAACCAATTCGTATGTACTTCCCGTAATTGTGAACCAGGAAGTATAAAAAGGGACAAATGCCGCATAGCGAGGAAGTCGGGTTGGACGGGTGGGTCAAAAAACACTGTAATTTCACCCAGGAGGCCACTGTTTGTATCCCGTGTGAAACCAGAAGTCGACGTTGATTTATTTGTCACGTAACTTCTGTACTTCTGGAGTTATTTTAACCCAAACCATGACCTTTTCTTAAACCTAACGAAGTTGTTTCTTGTGAAGACGGAAGTTTATTTTGAAAAGTATGCATGTAACAAGTGGAAATTGACACGCGTTGCTGGACATTCGAAGGAAAACACACAAAAAATGAGAAATAACTTTTTGTAAGATATCATACACGATACATAACGATACATTGAACAGTAGCACAAGTCAGTAAACTGATATCAGTTATGCAGTAATATCTACCCAAAGTTTACTATAACATTACTAGCATTAGCAGCTTTAAGCTATTGGTCTTCCCAAGTGGGGCTGAAGTAGCAAAAGTGCATTAAATTGAGAAAGGGTGAGTTTTATTGCTTATGAATTCAGCTTTTCATTTGTAAGAGGAAGGTTGTGTTATGTCTTCTGTCAAAAGTTACACAGTCTCACTTTACAAGGTCACGAGCCAAAAAGGTTGTGAACCACTTCTCGATCAAATGAAGTGTCGCTGCGAGATACTGCAACTGCTACAATGAAACCGTCAGTCTTTCCCTGCGTGTATAGCGAGAGGAGAGAGAGAGAGAGAGAGAGAGAGAGAGGATTCAGTACAGAAGAAGAATGATCTCTCCAACATTCCTCTGTTTTTCCTGGCCTGTCTGTTTGCGAGTCATGGTACTTTGGGAGCCAGCATGGCTCCACCAGAGGAGTCCGACTAACCACTGTAATTGTGCCGTGCCGAAGCCGCCTTCCCCAACCCTGGGATTGAACCATGAAATATTCGAAAATGCCGGGGCTAAGAGAGGGGGGTCTTTGGCAGTGCAACGTGAAATGTGAGACCATAGAGCATCTTTAACAAGGAGGCGGATAGAAAGCCGGCCAGCCTGCCGGTCGGGCAGCCAGGGCACACGGTGGAGTCCTCTGAAGGAGAATAATTATGGATGTAAGAGGAGATATTGCGCTGGGAGCAGATCAATAGTGCCCACGTTCTGCTGGCGCTGAGGCCGGTGTATTTCTGTCACAGCAGGAGAGAGTGCAGGATATCAGCTTGTTGCTGAAGTTTGAACACCGGCGGGCTTCCCAGATAGCCTTACAACCCCTCATGCCTGTCCTCCCCCCAAATCACTGCTGCTTGGAGTTTGGCTGGTTGCCCCCCCCACCCCTCCCCTCCATCTCCAATCCTCTTATCCACACAGAGTTGGCGGGAGGACTGGCCTTTGTCTACTCATGATTGTATTCCCACAGTCCAGGCTATACAGTCATGTTTTCCAGTGTCGTTTGGAGAACTCTCCCTATTCTCCTCATGGATAGAAAACTCTGGATAAGAAAAAGTGACAAAGACATAATATACCCACCCGTATTACCAAATTAATTTGCCTCACGCCATGGATAATAAAACCTATGGGCTTATTTTAGAAAATGTTGCTTAGCTCAATTTGCGCATTGCTCCCACTTGATCTGAATGAAATGATTGTTCTTCTGATTTATTGTTGCTTTTTAGTTTTGCATCATGCCAAGTACTGCCATGGCTTTATTTCCGCTCCCGCTGCAACATCCATCACATGTTAGCCGTGCGCGTTAAATGTGAAATGATTTAGCCTCCTTGTTGAATGGCCCCCTGCCCTCCATGCAGCTTTTCATCTGGCAAATGGCCATCTTATGCCACATCAACACGTTGGGACATCATCTCAATTTTTGTATGGCCAATTTATTCAGACAAAGCTCTCGTGTCCCTTGTGCACACAAATGGTTTGAATTATTCTGAGAGCTTTTTTTTTTTTTTCCCTCCCTGGGTTTTTCATTGTCTGAAGCATGCAAGTCCCTCCAGAGCCGATCTTTGTTTCTCATTAGGGGGTAAATAGAGCAGGCCAAATGCTCGTATGTTTATTATACACAGGAGGGCATGGTCACTGTTCTCGACAGTTCACCGCAGGAAAAAAAAAAAAAAAGCAGTTTGCTTTCTTGACCTTTTGTTTGCAGCGCCTGCAACCAAACGTCTGTTGAATTTTACTGGATAATAACCTGCGAGGAAACTGATGGACTGCGATGAATTCAACCACATCAGAAGTTTTTATAGCAGACTTTTCCAACAAAGACTGTTTTTAACCAGAGTGAAAAAGTAAACATGTAATCAACATCACTATTCAAAGGTTATTATTTGAAGCAAAGTTTACACATTATGAAACATCTGCAAAGTATCGATTAAAAATAATGAATCTCACATTTTGTTTATCTGTTCAAAACATACCTTAAAGGGAGATTTTTATCAACATGGGAGTGGGCAAATATTGCCCAACAGGCAACAACAGCTGTCAGTGTGTCAGTGTGCTGACTTGACTATGACTTGCCCCAAACTGCATGTGATTATCATAAAGTGGGCATGTCTGTAAAGGGGACACTCGTGGGTACCCATAGAACCCATTTTCATTCACATATCTTGAGGTCAGAGGTCAAGGGACCCCTTTGAAATTGGCCATGCCAGTTTTTCCTCACCAAAATTGAACGCACGTTCGGAGCGTTATTTAATCTCCTTCACGACAAGCTAGCATGACATGGTTGTACCAATGATTTTCTTAGGTTTTCTAGTTTCATATGTTGTATCTTTACTCTAGCTTTAAAACTGAGCCTGTTACACTCTCAGAGAGATTGATTGCGTTAATGCGTTAAAGAAATAGTGGCGTTAAAACAAATTTGCGTTAAAACGTTATTATAGCGTTAACTTTGTCAGCCCTTCTGCAAAGATATCAAATATGCGTGCATATATTCATACAAATCAGAGAGAAAACAAGAGAATGACACAAACATGACAGCACAATGGTGGAAGCAATTAACAGCAACCGAAAACTAGATATAACATTTTTTATTTCTTTATAATACTAAATATTTGTGACTAAATGAACAACAATCAAACTTAAAGTTAGAAAGAGCATCTTTTAGCTACAAATTAAAAGTAGTTAAAACTCAAAAGGTAACCTGTGTGGGTGTGTTTTGATCAGATTTGACTCACTTGCAACGTGACCAAGCAACTCAAATTGTTGTGGATTCTTATATTGTTACTTTCTGATCGGTGCATGGAACAAACCCGACATCTCCTTTCACAGGCAAAACACAAATACCAAATTTTTCATGTGAAATAACCAGCATTGTGATAACTTTTAGTGTGTTTATGTAGGTCTATGCAACCGGAGGGCATTCAGAGCTTAACTTAAACTCCACAAGTGCTTAACAGTTCTCTAACTGGCCATTGCACACAAACACATTAGTTCTATCACTTCCCTTTTAAGATAAATTGATGTATTGACCCTGAAAATGTGCCCCAAAGAGCTGGAATCAAGATTGCAATTCAGTTGCTTTCATATGCGTGACTAAGATACAGTCATTTTTTAACCGTGGAGTCCCGGATCCTGAAAAATTCAATCAGGTAAACCTTGACCACACAAACTTCCAGACAATCAATAAAACATACTGAAGCAAAAGTACGACTTCATTTGAGAACAAAATTGGTTTCTCAGTAGTGTAAGTTATTCAGGTAAATTCAGGAGCTTGATCACCTTTTGACTCCAGTCAAACTATCAAAAGTAATCAATCTTTAAATTCTAAAACCAGCTAAGAAGTTAAGTGGAATGAGAGTTAAAAGCTGCTGCATTAGCTCTGCTTGTTGAGCAGACCCGTTCGTCCACCGTCTTTCCTTTATCCAGTGTCTTTCCTTGAGAGATAGCCAGTCTCTGGTAGTCTGACGTTGTGCGCTGACCCCATGTTAGAGCCCAGAGGTGAGATGTGTGATAGAGGCCCTCAGTGCTGATAAGGCCATCAGGCTGATAACTAACTCCCCCCAGCACAAAGCTGCTACTGCCGCTGCCACAGCTTCCATTAGCCCCACCAGAGCGGCTGAATGCCTGCCTCGTTCCCTCCTGCTCTATCTGAGGTCACATCCTCTGTTCTGAGCCCCTTATGCAAACCCTGCTTTCCCATGCTGAGATTGCTATCAGCGGAGATATTTATGTACTGCACATGTTTCCGATTGTTTAACCTTTGGACCTGTGCTGTAGGTGCTGCCGTCGTCCCTGTGGGCTCGCTACGAGACCTCTCTCTCTGCCCTTGTAGGCAGACTCAGATAGTTGGGAGGCTGTTGCTAGAGGTGTTTAATGGACTGGCGGGAAAGGGCACTGTTGAAATTGGTCACATGAAAGCTTAGGTCAACCCGGCACTTGCTTTCAAGTTTGGATTTAAAGGGAAATGTTCGACCAAATTATGTGTGGTTATTTCCTTGATTCTGGTTCAATTTGCAGTCCTAATTAATTGGCATCATTTAACACTAATGCTGAGGACTAAGCACACCCTGTATTGCTGTATAGTAAAACTTTATAGTCATTCATTTAAACACAACACATCTCCCGAGTGAGTGACATCAAATACTTGTAATCAGTTATGAACTTTATGCCCCAAAAGGCCAAAATGAACAACATTTTTTAAGTACATTGATTAGTGTAAAATCACCTGAAACTAAGAATTGTTGTGTTTTCGTTAGCTTAGAATGAGCCCTTCATATCTACATAGGGAACGGGTCCTCTTCACGGAGTCCGCCATGCTGCTCCACCATGTTTCTACAGTAGCCCAGAACGGACAAACCAAACTCTGGTTCTAGAGAGAGGCTTTTGTGTTTTTACGTTACCTGAAGGCCACCGTAGTTCTCCGACACGCTTGTGAAACTGTGGTAACGTGAGCCGCAGAGTGCAGAGCCGTGGTACCGCCAGCCGCCCATCTGACTTCCGTTGCTCCTAAAGTAGTGTTATTATAATAAGGATGGCCTCAGAGCGAGGCGAACGGCGTTACCACGGATTTGCACTCGGCGACTCACGTTACTACAGTCTTGGAAAGGGAGAAGTGAGCAGAGGGGTACTCAGCTGGTTGCAATCTACAACCACACCACTAGATGCAGCCAAATCCAACACATTGCACCTTTAAAACTTTACAGTCATTCATTTAAACACATCTCCCTAGTGAGTGACTTCAGATATGTGATATCAGATATCAATCAGAGTCCTTTAATATTGGTGATACAGAGTCCAATCCGATAGTTATTCAATACTTATTTAAACGTTGATTAAATATGCCATAAAGTAATGATCATATTTTGATCGGCTTTATTTTAACCGATACCAATCCATAAAAATATTTCCTGATCGGCTCAGGACATCACTAATGGATGTTCTGAATCAACAACCACACTGACATGCCTCTCGCCACTGGAAATGCCTGTTATAAAAAAATTGGAATTACACAACACATTGTAGGAAACCAGATGTTTTTATGATGCAGAGCTATTCAGCCATTAAATATATTTAGTTTTAATGTACGCTCACTGTAACTGTGCATTGTGCAGCGGCAATAAATAGGAAACAATATACAAAAATATACATGAGTAATTTGATCGAAATACTGAATCAGTATCAGATCAACTTATACTCAATTTAATGGATTTGGATTGGGGGCAAAGAAAAACATGGTGGGGACATTCCTATTTCTAAGCAGAAGTGACACTGCAGTTTACAACAGAGCATTATGTAATGAACATATCCTGAGGGGAGCACAGAGGTGTGACACAAGTTGAAAATGAGTACCGGCTTATAAACTGCAGAAGGTATTGCAAATGTAAATGCTCTTTCTCACAACAATACACCATCTGGTGAACAGTGGATGAAGTTAACGTAGAGGGGGAAATAATGGAATTATTAAAAACAATTGCCAGCAGGTGTTTTTTGTGCTTTTTCAAAACTTTGCTTGAAGACATTAGAGAAACGCTGATAAGAAGACAAATTTAATGTAATGCATTTGGGACTTAGAGGAAGTGCTAGTTTGGAATCCGGCAGATGTAAATCATAAAACGTATAATTACACCCGCATGTATGGAAATAACTAGGTAGAGAAGAAACATGCCACTTAATGGCTCGGTAAAAACTAAAGTGAAATGCCATCAGCTGTTGTTGAGTAAATTCCCATAGGCAGTAAAAGCGACTCCTGCCTCTCTGGAGTGTGTTGCCGCGCGTGTGTGTTTACCCTCATGTTTGTGGCATGTCATGCTTGAGCAGGATTGCTGCATTCTCCTGGGAGCTACAGGAGTGCTCGGCACAGGTGATTTATTCCTCCTAATCTGTCCTGCACAGTAGCAGGCGGCCGCCTTCCCCCCCCCCACCCAGCATGAGTGAGGTGCTATCAGCTTGCATGATCGTATTAATAGTCACCTGCGGTCGTTATCGGCCCCCATATCTTTGAGGCGGCAGCTTCCTGTTCGGCAGCACCTGGACTCGTGCTGAGGGCAGGCGTCCTCACATCCAGGAGGAGTCGTGTCGGTGACCCCCAAGGCCAAGTCAAGGGCACTAACAATCCCCACTGATGCCATCGCCTTGATTAGTTATTCACTCTCCACCCCCCACCCGCCACCCTGTAATGTATGCTGTTGTAATCTGACTGGAAACGCTTGAGTTGAATGCCAGATGTTGTTTTTACTGGGCATTTATGGAAGCGGGCTGACTCGCCTCAGTGATGTCTTACGCTTACATGCAGGGAATGAGGAAAACATGTCATGTGCCATCGTTATATTATATATATATTCATCTGTAAGTAGTGATAATTGGCTGAATTATTTGAGATGTCATGACCCAGTCATGCTCAGTTTAACTTGAAAGGTTTCTACAGTAGGTGATTTGTCAAATCCAACTGATAATCTGTTCTCCTTTTAGTTTGCCAGCTAAGCCAGCACTCAAATTATTAAGTTAATTCTGCAATTGTGGAAGTCAGTTCTCCATTAAATGGTGGTAGGCATAAAACTCTCTTTGAAATGAGCACGTATTGAAATGCCCAGAAAGGAAGAAGAAAACAGGGGGTATTGTTGTAAATAACTTGTCAGGTCTATACCCTCCTTTGTATCTCATCCCCCCCGCACACACACGATGTCAAATACAATTCAATTTCTGCCTCAGCATCAGCTTGGGCTAACACGGTCAAGCAAACGCCTATTTTCTGAATGGCCTTGGGGAGTTATGCTTTTCAGCTTATCAACTTTTATTAACCTTAGCACTGAGGTTTGCTCTTTGATTTAGATTCTTTGGGAAACACTGAAATTGGATTTTTTTTTTGTTCCCCGACTCTCACTCCTGCTGTGACATATGCTCAACAGCTTGTTTCACAGAGGAGGAAAAACTAAATGCTTGCTTTTGTTTGTTGCAGGGAATATTTTATCATGAGAGCCAATAACAACTTCTCTAGTTTTATTAATTTCTTTTCCCCGTGGGGGAGTCAGGCCTATGTTCCCTTAACTTGACCCGACAGATGGTTTGTTACACAGAACCATCTGAGAAGACGTCACTGGAAACCGTTTGGAAAAGGGCAGACACTTTAAAAAAAATACTTAGGAGATGATTGGATGAAGCGTCTGCCAATCAAACTATTGCCGAAGCCATTTGGTAGAAGAGCAAAAACATGTTTTCCATGGAGAAAAGCCTTCAGTGGCGTACTTTGCTCTTCTTTCAATGAAGAAACATTCTCCAGTTCTGATATAGCTGATGCTATTGCAGCATCTACGCTAACCTCTTCAGGAACCACCATTGTTGTTTAGAACCAACAGTCACCACTTCATTACACACACTTAAGCCACACCTGTAGCTGCCAGTAGCTCCTCACAGGACGCTGATCGGTCCTTGCACTGTCTTGCTGGACAAAAACGCATTTCTAGCGTGATCTCATGACATTGCAAGAATCCAGCTGCCGTGACAGTCAGCGTGATCAGTACTCGTTGCCTTCGATGGTTGGATTGGTTAGGTTTAGGCATGAGGAGTGAGATTGGTTAGGGTGAGGATATCAGGGTAAGCCAATCAGAGGCAGAGTAGGGCGGGTCATGCCTTTCGCCATAGTCCATCCATCCATCCATCTTCAACCGCTTATCCGGGATCGGGTCGCGGGGGCAACAGCTCCAGCAGGGGACCCCAAACTTCCCTTTCCCGGGCCACATTAACCAGCTCTGACTGGGGGATCCCGAGGCGTTCCCAGGCCAGAGTAGAGATATAATCTCTCCATCTAGTCCTGGGTCTTCCCCGTGGTCTCCTCCCAGCTGGTCGTGCCTGGAACACCTCCCAAGGGAGGCGCCCAGGAGGCATCCGTGCTAGATGCCCGAACCACCTCAACTGGCTCCTTTCGACGCAAAGGAGCAAGGACTCTACTCCGAGTCCCTCACGGATGACTGAGCTTCTTACCCTATCTCTAAGGGAGACGCCAGCCACCCTCCTGAGGAAACCCATTTCGGCCGCTTGCACCCGCGACCTCGTTCTTTCGGTCATGACCCAACCCTCATGACCATAGGTGAGAGTAGGAACGAAGATTGAACGGTAGATCGAGAGCTTTGCCTTCCGGCTCAGCTCTCTTTTCGTCACAACGGTGCGGTAAAGCGAATGCAATACCGCCCCTGCTGCTCCGATTCTCCGACCAATCTCACGTTCCATCGTCCCCTCACTCGCCATAGTGTGGAAAAATATTGCAACTGGGATGTTCCAGTGATGTCATTCTGTATCATAATTAGCCATGTGATTCTGTTTGTTGTTTTTTTGGAGCAATGGGCCTTTGGAATAATGGCCATTTGTTTTCGGTCCAATGCAACATTTTTCGGACTATTGGGGTTTCGGAATAATGGGCTGTCGGAACCAAGGGAACATTGGGCTGAGGGAACGTTGGGTTGAGGGAACATTGGGCTGAGGGAACATTGGATTGAGGGAACATTGGACTGAGGGAACATTGGGCTGAGGGAACATTGGGTTGAGGGAACATTGGGCTGAGGGAACATTGGACTGAGGGAACATAGGACCGAGGGAACATTGGGTTGAGGGAACATAGGACCGAGGGAACATAGACATGCCCCCATTGGAAAATGTACCAATAGGGTTGGATTATTGTTTTGTTATGTTATCCAGACCCCTGAATTCCCACTTAACACCTCTATTTATGATAAGGTATCATATAAAGACTGAATGCATATTGATCAGTTTAGCTTCATTAAAAGGAAGAAAATAAAGTCTATGCAGCATGGGTAACTTCCACATACTGTGGCTGTACAGACCAGGACTGTCATAGGTTCCTGTCACATACAGTGCCTGGGAAAACAAAGCGTGAGGCTTTGAAAACTGCCCTTTGCATGAAGTGTGTATTTCCTCTTTCATTTTGCTTGGCAAGAAATTGTAGACTTCCGCCCCCCTGACTGGGCTCTGGATTATTAGCTTAAGCTCTCTAAAAATATCCCTTTGACTGTTTAAGCCTCTGACAGCAGCAACATCTCACACATTCTGATAGCTTTATACTAACTATGGCTGGAGAGGGCTCATGCTCTCAGCCCGCCTTGTTATCTTTTACCTTGTTTGCCCGAGGAGGAGAAGGAGGAGAACTTACGGGGCCCCGAAATCTGCTACAGCCCTCTCTCCTTCGGAATCAGACTCGGAGCGGATCATCAAAGGCGAGCATGCAATCACAGCAATCTCCGAACAAACGAGATGCTTTTTTTGAGCACGAGAGGATTTCGCCCAGATGTCACTCGAAGCACTTGTCATTGTTGCGACAGCTGTAGGAGCACATGGACCGTCATTTGAAAACCGTCTACCACAACATACCAAAACAGCACACGTCAAACGTGAACCCAGCCTTAAACATAAGACTTTTGAATATTAATACTGTAAGCCCCTTAAGAAATTGTTACTTTTATCGCCTATCATTTCAGTTTCATTGACTTGCATGTGTAGTCCCGGTAATTGCATATTTACCAGCATACAGTATTTATCATACCAATATATTAGCTTTGCTGAGCTTATAGTACCAAATATTTTTGATGTTGCAGCTCATAGAAATTAATAAATTCCTAAAAGGGATTACTCTGTACACATGTGGCTCATAGACATCGCTTCAATTATCTTTTCTCCTAACACCCACACTCTCTCCAAAGGCTTTTCTCACAAATAATATAGCTGCTAACTAGAGAGAGACGCAGGGTGAGATAGAGGCATGTGCCGCTCAACAGCAACATCGTTATTTCCAGTCTTCATTCATGTGTCTCTTTTTAAATGCTTTCAGATGAAATATCACTGTTTTGACAAGACATTTTCCAAGCTGCTCGTGTCCCTGCGAGATGCTCGCCGGTGATGGAACGTTCCTGAGGAGAAAAGTCAATATGTGGTTGTAAATAAATGAAAACAAATGTGAGACCTAAGCCTTCAATAGATTGAAAGAAGGTGAAGTAGGAGAAGAAGAAAAAGACTGCTCACCTTTACTCATTATAAAACCGCTCCTTGACTACAGCGGCTAATTGACTAGCCTCTTTGCCCCTGTGTGTGCTGAAGGAGTGGAGGGGGGTGATGAATTGACATATTGCTGGCGCTGTGATGTTGATCCAAGGCAGAGAGCCATGAGGCTTTCCTCCAGGGACCAGTAACCTTATTGTTCCATGTCATCTCCTCCCCTTCTGTTTGAGGACCAGGTTGTCAACCTCTCCCCAAGGTCACGCAAATACCAGCCCCACTTCTGCAGATAATTGGATTGTTTAGAATCATAGCATCAACTTATTGCCCCGTCTGGGGTCAAAAGTGAATTTATAGCGCTCGAGGTTGTCTGTCATGATTTGTGGCATCGTTGTGAACTGACAAGCAACAGCTTCTGTCACCAGTTAAAGGATCATACCGGTGGTTTCTATGCATGTTTTGGCCCACAAATCACATATTGGACACCACAGCTAACCATATTTCAAAACCATGCTGGTGTGTTTTACATTTTTGGATGTATTTTCCTTATTATTCCAAGCACCCATTGGTGTCCAATTAATTTCTGTACAGTGTGAGAAATCAATTAGCAGACTCTAAAACGTCCCAAAAACACTGGTATGGTCCTTTACATTATTACATGTTTGCTGAACATATTCAAATGCATGATGTATAGGTTTGTTTTGTTATATAAGTGGGGACAAGTTTTAACTCTACAAATCATGTATAACTTACATTTTTGGTGGAACTTGTCATATGTAGGCAGTAAGTTGTGGATGTATTTTTTTCCAGGCAGCCTTTGGTTTCCATTAATTTTCATACAATATGAAAATCAAATGGAAGACTCTTGAGTTGTGTTATTTGGTAAATCCGGTCAATTCTTTGCTAATATTTTAAACTTAAAGGATGGTCCATTATATACAGTATATATAGTATATATATATATAGTATACTGTATATAAACTGTAGATATACACATATTTGACATTTTATATCATTCTGTAGCTTCCCAGTAGTGTTCCTTAAGTATTTAAATCCGAACATTCAAATTTTGGTCAAAGTATGTATGTTTTAGTGTCAAACTGCTATGCCCTTCTCAAAACATTTTCCCACCTTACCTGACGTAGGTGTCTGCATGATGAAGTTGCTACATAAAGTATACAGTATATACATATATCCTTATCCATAGTCAGTGTATTAACGTTACCTACAGTAACTTGACCGTCCCAGTTTGGAGAAGTAGACAGGACTACCGCCACAAAGGCTAAGCATATACTACTGTGTGGACGCCACGTTAGTTTGGATCCACAAGTCACACAATAACACAAACAAACTAACCGATCAACCAGCAACTCCCGTGTTCTGCGTGGTAAAATTACTGTTTTTTGTCAATGGAGTCTGGTGGCTTTGATGACAGCGAGATAACAGCTTCAGTTCCTGTCGGAAAGGTAAAGCAAGAAAATACACTTAAAATGTTATAGATTTTTTTAGGTGGGCATTTTTTTTAGGTTTTCCTGCTGCTTCTGTCCGCAGCCACCTTACCTTGCCATCAGACAGCTATTTCTGACGGGGGAACTGAAGCCGTTGTATCGCTGTCTTCAAAGCCACCAGACTACATTGACAAAAACAGTAATTTTACCTCTCAGAATGCAGGCGTACACATACAACCCTGCTTCAAAAAATCGGAACTAACCCTTTTGGTTAATTATTTCCAAACTTAGCACAGCTAACGTTGACTCAGCTACTGCTAGCACTCACATTATTCATAACCTTATTGATTAGCTTACCTTTGTAACCTACTTCACTGCTTTTTGCTAACGGCTGAGTGGATTTTTCCGTAAACCCCGGAAAAGAAAAGAACAACGTCCTTTAAATAGATTGAAACCAATTGCTGCCTGAAATGGTAAAAAAAATATCTCAAAATCTAAAACTACAGCATATATTTGAAAATGTTAAGCATCAATGTGAAGTCTACATGATTTGTAGCTAAGGAGCAAAAACTTGCATAAACACTGGTGTAGGCCTTTAAAGTGCACCTGTTAGGAGACTAAAGAAACATGGTGGGTGTTGAATGCCTGCAGTGTTGGGGATTCCCACATACCAGCACATATTCATGGTTTCAGTGGCGGTTTCATGGCCGGAGGCTGACGTGGTGTTACCTCACGCTGCCGTGGTAAGATGAGATGAAGTGGGGCAATAGATTAAATGGGTGGGCTGCATGCCTATTAAATCAGGGGTTGGCAGAGCCTCACTAACTCAGGTTACTTATTCTCAAGTGACATGGCCGCACATGTGAGGAGCGGAGGCAAGCGAGATGTCTTTACTTCACGTCTGGAGTGTGACATTGTGCTCTTGTTTGTGACTCTGTAATTAACTGCTAATTTGTGTGTGTGTGTGTGTGTGTGTTTTTCTCTTCTAGGAGGCGGCCACATTTGCCAAAGAGCTGGGCTTTGAGGTGAGTTGACCGGCAATTGCACACTAAACAGATCCTAAAGGTTTATTTTTGCTGATAATGAAGTTCTTTTTGGACAGTGATTGATGTGCTATTATACTCTCCAGGCCTTGCAGCAGTTGCTATGGAAACCTGGCAGTCGTCATGGTTTCTTTGTTCAGCCAGCTCTCTGTTATGACGCACTCTGCTAGGTCTGCACCCAACATCGCCTACAGATGTTATTTATTGAATTTTGAAAAGCCTCTTGGGAAGCTGAGAAGTTGGGCATGGTTTCAAGCCTTTCTCTGCAGGCTCGGGGCTCATCAGGTTGCCTGGTTAAAAAGCCTCCTCATTATCTTCATTGCACTCAGGGATGATACTGTATGTCTTCCCTTCACTGCTATGGCATTACACCACACTGAAACACACTGTAGTCTTTTAATAACCAAATTACAGCCACCTGTGGTTTTAGATTATGGAAATGGAAATTACAGTGCTTGTTTCCCCATAGAATGTGCTTTAAAGTGGGGCTGCCTCTTATGTGTAAAATGAATGTTCCCTTGGTCTATTTTCTGCTTGTCTTTTGCATATTCCTCTCGCTGCTTTTTAAATGTGAAATCAAAAACACAAATAGCCAGTGTGTATGTGTATGTGTGTGTGTGTGTGTTTTTCAAATGGGCTCAGGTATTTTAAGTGCCTTCTCTCTTTCAAAGGTAGAGCTGCCTTGAGTATGGCTCTGCACTGTGTGAATAATTGTCATCCAGAATCACTAACGGTGTGATCAACGTGACTGGAATAGAAATGCAATCCTGATGGCAGTGACAGGTTTAAGAGAGGAGAAGGGATGAAGGCAGGAAGAGAAGGGAGGGAGGCGGGCGGGGGGGGGGAGGGTTGTGTCTGGTGGTGATGGTGGGGGCCTTGCATGAAAAAAAAAACACAAAAGGGCAGAGTACAGACTCTCCTAGTAGTTACAATTCTTTGACATTTTCCATGTCAATCTGATTTGCCAGAACACTCTGAGAAATTGCATTGGATGAATGTGATTTCTCAGATAACATCAGTGGTGTGTACTGTGCTTACTGCATTTCTAGATGGTTGCAGTTCAAAGAGGTTCTGCACAGTAGTCTTATTTTTTCCACCCGTCACTTTCTGATGACAATTTTACCCCAATACTGGAGTTGTATATTGACAAGTCTTCAAAAATATCAATATATACAGTTTCTTTGTTTAAAGCAGGAAATAACAGATAACATTGTTAAACCAGCAGAATAATTTTTATATAGTTGAAATCAGAATAATTGATATGTTATGGATATTTATTTTTTATGTCAAATGTGTGTAAAATCACAAGCAATAATCCAAAATCATGAGCTTTGAGATTTATTACTGATCTTGGAAATACTAGTTCGACAAAAGATTCCTAGCGCATAAGATCCACTTACTGGAAATATTCCCGGAGCTTTCAGCCTCATCCCATGGCTTTCATAAGCAGGAGGAGTTTGCTCAGTTGTCATGGAGATTGTTAAAGGACGGTCTCTTGCGTCGCATCCGACCACCTGTTATCATGGGACCAAACTGTCTCCATGACAACTGAGCAAACTCCATCCTCCGAGGAAGATCACGCGATGTGGCTGAGAGCTCCGGAAAATTTCCTTAAGTAGGTGGATCAATCTTGTGCTAAGATTTTTTTTTTTGTCAAATCAAATTCATGTTAAATTCAATGAACTGACTTCCATTAGTATCTATCAAACAAAATTCTCCATTACGAACTAGAGTATCTCTTTTTGACATCATCGTCCAAAATCAATCATTAACGTTGACAATAGACTTGTAAAATGACTACGCAATTTATTCATACCCTCAATAATATGATTCTACTATAAGCCAATAAACAAAAACTGAGAATTATCATCCAGTAGCAGTTCAGAAAATACTTTATTTTATTACCGTTATTCTGTCAAATTTACACTAAACAAATGAAAAACTAAAAGTAATAATTGCAGTTAGAAACCCAGTGTACGGAAGTGTGTCTCTGTATGCAGTTACACACGTTCTCATCCCAAATCGTCACATACGGCCGCTTTCTCACGACCCTTGTCGTCACTTTAGGGTTATGCAAAAAATAACAACTTAGGTTTAGGAAAGAACTACATGTTTGGGCTTAAAATTACTACGTTTGTAAAGTGAAAACAAAACTGAACGTTGTGGACACAAACGAACAGCTAATTGTAACGTGAAAGTGAAACTTAACGCACGGGACACGATCAGCGGTCTGCTGGATGAAAGCGTCGTGTTTGTTGGACCCATCCTCCATCCCCACCCGCCTGCCCTATGTGTCTCTTTAGCTCTTTAAACTATGTCACCGCACTCCCAGCACACTTTTCCTGAGCGTTTACTGTTGCTACGGATGGGTTTACATTGCAGTTAATGGAAAGCCCGGTGCGTCTTGTACAGGCGCTAAAGGGTGCCTTGTGTGGCGGTATCGCAACGCCGACAGATGTGACAAAGCCTCGGTATTTGACGCCCTGGGACTGAGAACGGGCTGGCAGTTTGACCCTTTTAAAGCCAGTGAGGTTCATTTAAATTCAGTAAAAGTCCAGTTAATTGGTCAGCGGGGCACTACTTTTGAGGGATACTGTAATTATATATATAAATATATTGTTGTAGTTGCTGCCCAGTTGTGAATATCTGACATGATGCACTTTTAATGTATTCTGAAACATTGTTATCATCACATTATGGATGACTAACAAAAATAACAGCAGCACTTCTTCAGTGTAAATACAAAGCTTGTCCTCACAGCAATCAGCATATCTGAACACAGCCGCCTGATTGTGATCTGTTTCCTTTAAATGCTCAAAGAAGCATCTACATCGCAGCTCTGATTGAATCTTTCCCTGGCAGTGTTTGTCAAACAGCCTGCAGTGGAGACGATCACTTTCTCGCTGGCTTCAACACAGAACACACAATTTAACACCCTTGTGAAGCTTTTATATTTCACGCCTTGTTGATTTACGTCTGATCAATTGCCGCACAATCGTAAATATTGCCATTTGACGGCGGTAAACTAAATTGACCGTATCATTTGTCGATTCATTTGTTTTGCACTTATTTTCCTGCATTGTTTTTTTCCATAGGAACTTGTCAGGTGAGTGTTCCCGCCAGGCAAAAAGGAGGAAGTTGTCGCTGTCTGTGTGTGTGTGTGTTTATGTGTGTAGCTTACCCTACCACCTCTGGCCCTTAGAACCTTTTAGCTCCTGAACCTGAGTAGAGCGCCTTTTTTATGTCGGCGAACATAAAACCGAAGGGTGACAATGTGCCGAAGCCTTGTGCGGTTTTGCATTCAGTGTCTGGAGGAGTGCTTGTGGTTACATCCAGTCACAGTGACAAATTGCCTTTTTTTTCCCACCGTCGCCTGCTAACAGCCTCTGTATTAACCTCACCATTAGCACTTACTTAGAGTGTTACACCCATTTTTCCTCGGCCCAGGGTCTCCCCGGACCTCTCAGGGCTGATTAAAGGACATTTGGGAGGCATTTAGAGGTGTAAAAGCTCATTGGTTTGAGTGAGCCAGTGTGGCTGGTGGTGTTGGGTTGGAGCCTATCTCTCTGATTACTCCCATAACCACAGTGTTTGCTCGCCCTGAAGGTGCTCGAGTGTTAGCTTTGACACAGATGCTAGAGGCGTCTGCGACCCTTAATGCTAGCTCCTCAGCATGCTGTATTATGGAAAAGCGAGCGTCCACCCCACTGCGAGACGGCGATAAAGACATTCCACCTGCTCATAGTACATCATGATGAGTTAATAATAAAGTAGCACTGACAGGTGTGGGTTTTTTTATCCCTCTCATGATCAAAGGCAAGCACTCCGGAGAGTTCTGTCGTCTCCAGGCGAGAATATCCATTCTGTGCAGATGCTGAGGAGAGAGATGGCCTGTTTCAGGAAGAGAATGATACAGTACACGCACCGCCTATCCCTTCAGCTCAGAAGTAGCTTTATCTGACAATGGCATATCTTCACACGCTTATTTTCATCTCACTTAGGGAATATGACATTCTAATATTTTACAGCTCGCCCGTAACTGCATGGAAACATCATCGAGCGCTCCTATTGATCTTTTTTCAAGGCATTTCATAGCCCATCTGGTTTCATTATCACTTGATCCGTCTGCCAGGATCGAAAAAAATCTGACCTCTCTCAGTCACAGTTGTGGTCTTTGATTAACTCCCCAGAAATTGCTCCTCACGATGGATGCATTCATTCACATACTCACCTAGTGGTTTGGTGTTTTTGTTTTTTTTACAGACAGATGACATTGGAGAGATTGCAAAGAAGGCCCAAAATCTCCCCAAGGAGAATACGAAGAGGCAGCGAGTGGTGGTGTTCACCCAGGGCAAGGACGACACTTTTGCAACTGTTGGTAGGCCATTTTTTGTTTTCCTTTTTTGTCTGCTTATCTACACATATTTCCACTGAAGTACCACTCAAAGCCATCCCAACTTTGGCCCCTTTGTGGACATCTTTACCCTTCCCTTAAACCTCATATCTCAAAAACTGCAGCCTTAAATAGATGGTAGATCGCTGACTGGAGAGAGCCGAATGCTATCAGTAATTTCTTTGAAGTTAACCTGAAATATTGACGCCAGATGTTAAAAAAAAAGAAAAGAATGCTTGCACTACGTTCTGTCATTTCAGAGCATAAAAGAAGTGTGGGGGATGCAGAGAGCAGGCATTGATTTGTGAAGTACTTCTAACTTTGTCTTGGACAGACTCCAGGCCAGTCCTCAGCAATTTTTAATGCTTCAACTCATACATCCTGCCCTTTTTTTCTCTTCCTGCAAAATGCTGGCAGAGTGGCCTTGAGGAGAGGTTGACATCGTTGGTCCTTTGATTCGGGGCATATTTGTTAGCGGGACATTAAAAGGCAGTGTCATCATAACTGAGCAGGGGTTGCATTGTTTAAAGAGGACCTATTATGCTTTTGTGCTTTTTCTCTTTCCTTTAGTGTGATATATAGTTTTTTTTTGCATGTAAAAGGTCTGCAAAGTTGCCACGCCCAAAGAAACGCCTTGCTTGAAGTCCTGCCTTTTCTTCTGTAACATGGTGATGTCACCAAGTAACACATTTGCATTATACCTGCCTAGCGGCTAGTTTGGCACGCCCTCAAATAAAGTTAGTTTGAGCGGAGCTGGAGCGGAGTCCGAAGAGTTAGGTTCGGTTGACCAATCACTACAGAGTGGTCCGGCTGACCAATCAGAGCAGACTGGGCTTTTCGAGAGGGTCGGGCAGGAGCCCAAACAGAGCGTTTCAGACAGAGGGTGAAAAGAGGTGCTGCAGCACAGCCGGTTTGAGGAAAATAAAGTGTTTTTTGAACATTAAAGCATGTAATCATGTCCTAGTAGAAACCCAAAATACAAGTATGCACCTGAAAATAAGCATAATAGGTCCTCTTTAAGCAGTGTGGGGAGGGATGATAGTTTCCTTTGTTTGGAGCCACAGGGTGTCTCTCCTCGTTGCCCTTGCAGTTCATAGTAGTTGTGCACGGGGAGAGATGGCCTCAGGTAAAGACTCCAACATATCACTCATCACTGGGGACTGCAGAGAGCACAGCTACAGCAGGACTGTTAGCACTGCAGGACACGGTCCATTGTCCTCAATTTCATACTGCTGGTAAGACGAGCTGAAGCTTTGTACAGTATGTCACCGATGGCATTATTAGTCAATCAAAGATTAATCGTGTCTTTTCTGTATTTATATTTTTCTTTTTATTGTCTGAAAAGTGCGCTGCCATTTCGGCCAGGACTCTCAGGAGTCTATACCAGTATAATAAAGGTTAAAGTGGCTGCAATCAATATCTTCATATTAACAATGGATAAAATACTATGTGTAGGGGTGGGAATCACCAGAGGTCTCACGATACGATATCATCACTATATGATCTTATTGGATTTTACACATTTTGTGATATGCTGAGTATTGCGATAAGATATATTGCGATTTATTCACTTTTTTCAACTGCAAATTATGCAGTTTGTCAACATCTGTTTCATTTAATAAGTTACAGTTTTTGCTCTGCTCATCTCAGAGTTTTCATTCACATATTTTGAGGTCAGAGGTCAAGGGACTCTTTTGAAAATGGCCATGCCAGTTTTTCCTCACCAATATGTATCGTAAATTTGAAGCGTTATTTAGCGTTCTTCCCGACAAGCTAGCATTACGTGCTTACCAATGGTACTAATCGATTCTCGAGGTTTTCTAGTTTCATATGATACCAGTATCTTCACTTTAGCTTTAAGACTGAGCCCGCTACAACCTCTGAAAGACAGAATAGCAACCGATAGTTAGGACGTTAATAGTTTATATAATAAAAGATTGATACTTGGCGTCCATGTATCGATACAATATTGCCACGCAAAATATCGCAATACTATGCTATATCGATTTCCCCCCACTCGCCCCTAAATATGTGTCATCTGAAAAGGGAACCCACAGAATTATTACCCCACTCTGCAGTCCTCCTCAGCTCTACCAAAGGTTTTTTAATCTTTTAACTCGTTATTTTGGTTTTACAGCCCATAACTTTACAGTTTTGGTTCACTCATCAGTGTTGTTTACAGCTGCAGCAGGCCACTTTAGCAACAAATTAGCAACTAGCTGCTAGTGAACATACTGGATTTAGCAGCTAAAGAGACAGATATTTCCCTCAGGAGTTGGTGGGGAACAAAAATAGAGCTAAAAGGAGACTGAATATTGGGCTTCAGTGCATCAGGTAGACATTTACCAATCAATAAATTATAATACCGAGTTATTTCCCGGTCCTAATTAATGGCGTGTATTTTAATCAAGCGAATCTAATTCTCATTTTCAAAGTATTCCTGGAAGTACATTTCCTTTCATGAGAATCTGAAAAGAAATCTTTAAGCAGGAGCCCGACCGTTAAAAAAGAACGAGAATCAATCCATTGTGCTGGAGGTGATGGATAATTCTCGCCTGCTCCTCTCATTGCTCCCGCATGAAGACAGAGCTGTGCGCCGCTGTGAACTTTATATAAAATACATGATGAATGCAGGCGGGATGAAAGACAATGTGTTTCAGATGTCATCTACAAAGGCAAACATGATAAATGTCATTGACTGTGCTATCATTGCAGCAGAGCAGTTACAGTAGTAGGTGCAGCAGAATCAGTGTGTGTCTGCGTGTGTGAACATCGCTATTCATGCCAGCCAAATAAATGTCAATGTAAAAAGAGAATTAAAGATTTTCATTTCCCAGAGGCGGCGCTCTAATAAACTTGATCTCTCATTTTGTTTGCAATTTGTCCTCCTGTCAGGATTTGATCATTCGCCAGCCTCTGCATGTCATGTTAAACCATTTTATAGTGATTAAGGATGGAAGAATGCCTTCCCCCCGTGGTACAATTCTCCAAAAAGAGATGTCAATTTGTTATTGTTCTTTTTTTCTTCCTTGCCTTTCATCACACCGCCGCTTCAAATGTGCCTTTTAAGAGCTGGGAGCAGGGGGAAATGGCCCTTTATTTAGCTGCCACTGACACTGCTGAACTACGCTTTGGCTTTTGCTTATACACCCATTACAGCAGTAATTAAGATCATTGTGCCCTGAACCTTAACGGTGAGGAGATCTAATAAACGATCATTCAGCGGGGGTTGCCGCTCTAATCGCTGATAAGGACTTGATAAAGCCTGACTCGGCTCCACGGCGAGTTTTAGAGCTCTCAAGGGGGCTAAGCAGGCAGATTTCAGCTTTGAAAAAAAGACCTGATCTATACATGTTAATCACATGGGGTAGACTGAGGAGGGAATACTGGCTACAAGGCTCTTTTTTTAAAACTGGGTTTATTGTCCCCAAAGTTACAGTATAGATTAAACGCTGCAGAATTATTTCAAGGTCTACTTGGAGAAATCTTAGCAATCTGTTTTAAAAAGCGGGATGTTTATGTTCTATACCTCACGAAGGACAAAATCAATTAACATCCTCCGCCATGAGAAAGACTTCCTCTCTTTTCCCTTTGGCATCTCACGTTGAAGTGTTTTCTTTCATGTCTACCCTGAAAGGATATTGGTTGGCGATGATCTTTTGCCTGTGGTTACAGTAATTACAGGCATATGTATTCTTTTTTTTCTAACTCAATTGTGAACAAAGATGTTGGTTATGATAGGGGAACAGATTGAATGTCAACTTGCTCCTATAACCTGTCGCGTTTGCCAAGAAAGCGTTGTTTTCTTCTCCGCGGCTCAGAGTTTGGCTGCAAAACGCAACAGGAAACGTTCCAGAAGAAGTATTCTCGTGGAAGTTTCTCGCATAAAGATGTACTTAAACTCGGAGCACTTTAGATCATGCCTTTTAGCTTGACAGTTATAATTCCCTGTCATTTAGCAGCTCGTGTATTAATCGTTTTACTTGTTTAGATGATAAAGTGTGACAGGATCAAAGTTAATTTGAATGGCGTGCCAACTATTTGATCTACCTGCTTTCTGTCAAAGCAACAATAGTGAGCGCTGGAACACAACCAAGCGGAGCATGTAATAATTTCCGAGTCAGAACAACCCTCCATATGCTCATTTTCCAATAAAGCAGAGGTCGTCTTATTTGCATGTACAGTCACTTTTTTTTTTTTTTTTGTAACAGGAGAGCATTTTCTCAGTCAGTGTTGTGCTGTGAATTGGCATTGTTAAAGAGAATAGCCAATAATAAAGGACCTAATTGATACTCATTTTCAAAGAGACGCCTGTTGAAAGAATTTCTTAAGTTTAATCACCACCATTCAAGAGTTGTAATGAGGGAATTATGAAGAGCGAATTAACAAAAGCACACAATTATAGCTTACTCGAAGAAAAGTATTTGAATTCCTTCTAGGCTTTTCCATCCATCCATCCATCTTCAACCGCTTATCCGGGATCGGGTCGCGGGGGCAACAGCTCCAGCAGGGGACCCCAAACTTCCCTTTCCCGGGCCACATTAACCAGCTCTGACTGGGGGATCCCGAGGCGTTCCCAGGCCAGAGTAGAGATATAATCTCTCCATCTAGTCCTGGGTCTTCCCCGTGGTCTCCTCCCAGCTGGTCGTGCCTGGAACACCTCCCAAGGGAGGCGCCCAGGAGGCATCCGTGCTAGATGCCCGAACCACCTCAACTGGCTCCTTTCGACGCAAAGGAGCAAGGACTCTACTCCGAGTCCCTCACGGATGACTGAGCTTCTTACCCTATCTCTAAGGGAGACGCCAGCCACCCTCCTGAGGAAACCCATTTCGGCCGCTTGCACCCGCGACCTCGTTCTTTCGGTCATGACCCAACCCTCATGACCATAGGTGAGAGTAGGAACGAAGATTGAACGGTAGATCGAGAGCTTTGCCTTCCGGCTCAGCTCTCTTTTCGTCACAACGGTGCGGTAAAGCGAATGCAATACCGCCCCTGCTGCTCCGATTCTCCGACCAATCTCACGTTCCATCGTCCCCTCACTCGCGAACAAGACCCCGAGATACTTAAACTCCTTCACTTGGGGTAAGGACTCATTCCCTACCCGGAGTAGGCAAACCACCGGTTTCCTGCTGAGAACCATGGCCTCAGATTTAGAGGTGCTGATTCTCATCCCGACTGCGTCACACTCGGCTGCGAACCGATCCAGTGAGTGCTGGAGGTCGCAGACCGATGATGCCAACAGGACCACATCATCTGCAAAAAGCAGCGATGAGATCCTCAGCACACCGATCTGCAAACCCTCCTCCACCCGACTACGCCTCGATATCCTGTCCATGAATATCACGAACAGGATTGGTGACAAAGCGCAGCCCTGGCGGAGGCCAACCCCCACCGGAAACGAGTCCGACTTACTGCCGAGGATCCGAACACAGCTCTCGCTTTGGGCGTACAGGGATTGGATGGCCCTGAGAAGTGCCCCCCTCACCCCATACTCCCGCAGCACCCCCCACAGTATCTCCCGGGGGACCCGGTCATATGCCTTCTCCAAGTCCACAAAACACATGTAGACTGGATGGGCATACTCCCAGGCCCCCTCCAGGATCCTTGCGAGAGTGAAGAGCTGGTCCGTTGTTCCACGGCCAGGACGGAATCCGCATTGTTCCTCTTCGATCTGAGGTTCGACTATCGGCCGAACCCTCCTTTCCAGCACCTTGGAGTAGACTTTACCAGGGAGGCTGAGCAGTGTGATACCCCTGTAATTGGCACACACTCTCTGGTCCCCCTTTTTGAAAAGGGGAACCACCACCCCGGTCTGCCACTCCTTAGGCACTGTCACCGACTTCCACGCGGTGTTGAAGAGACGTGTCATCCAAGACAGCCCCTCCCCACCCAGAGCCTTCAACATTTCTGGGCGGATCTCATCAACCCCCGGGGCTTTGCCACTGTGGAGTTGTTTGACTACCTCAGTGACTTCCACCAGGGTAATTGATGATGGTCCCCCATCAGCTTCCAGCTCTGCCTCTACCATAGAGGGCGTATTGGTCGGATTCAGAAGTTCCTCAAAGTGCTCCTTCCACCGCCCGATTACCTCCTCAGTTGAGGTCAACAGTGTCCCATCCTTACTGTACACAGCTTGGATGGTTCCCCGTTTCCCCCTCCTAAGGTGCCGGATGGTTTTCCAGAAGCACTTTGGTGCCGACCGAAAGTCCTTCTCCATGGCTGCTCCGAACTCCTCCCACACCCGCTGCTTTGCCTCCGTCACGGCAGTGGCTGCTGCTCTTCGGGCCCGTCGGTACCCTGCAACTGCCTCCGGAGACCTCCGAGATAACATATCCCGGAAGGCCTCCTTCTTCAGTCGGACGGCTTCCCTGACCACCGGTGTCCACCACGGTGTTCGAGGATTGCCGCCCCTTGAGGCACCTAAGACCTTAAAACCACAGCTCACCGCCGCAGCTTCAGCAGGCTTTTCCTTTCAGTTTTATTTTCTCTGTTGCAGGTTACCTGTCAAAGCACAGCCATACTACACTCCCACGTATTCACCGCCAATCTGCTGCTTCACTCATTTTGTCAAACCAAACTCTAGGAACAAGAATATGTTAGTGTAAAAAAAAAAAA
Organism: Sebastes fasciatus; assembly: GCF_043250625.1. Classification (NCBI taxonomy): domain Eukaryota; kingdom Metazoa; phylum Chordata; class Actinopteri; order Perciformes; family Sebastidae; genus Sebastes; species Sebastes fasciatus. The sequence continues at coordinate 17,315,078 of NC_133814.1, forward strand.
AACTACAGCAGAGTTTTATTGATTGAAAATAATGTTGCCGATGTCATTACAGTGAAATGAGTTCAGCGAAGCGATGTTTTCAGACGTTCTACAAGCCAGTAACAACAGACTCTGAATATTTTGGCAGGAGGGTTTTTTTTCTTTCTTTTATTGCCATTTCCATGACAGATTTTTGCCAATGAGATCTTTGTTACAGGCGGCTGGGGAATAGTTGGACTGTAACCCGAGTTAACATGTCAGTCAAATTTAATAATTTGCATGAATGTGGTTATGTGAACTTTTCCCATGCAGCAGAGTACAAACTTTAACTGCGGCCGTGATGATAGATGGAAGAGAAATATTGGATGTCTGTCGTGCCAGGCTTTTAGAGACTGTGCTCAACAACAGTGAGCCGATCAGTCACAAATGTTGAAACTTATGTCTCTTAGGTGCTAAAAATTCAAATTCACATGTTCACATCTATAGGTTTTACTAAATATTTGAAGATTTTTTAAAAACAACACAGTACTTTTGAGCTACAGTAAATGCTAACGTCAGAATGCTAACATGCTCACAGTGACAATGCTAACATGTTGATGTTTACCATGTTCCCGATCTTAATTTAGAGTGTAAGGATCATAGACAGGTAGAAGTGGACGTAGTCAGCGTGACGTTACCTATTGGTTTGTTGACTACCGCTTTGAAGCCTCGAGTTCGGCATTTTGGCCGTCGCCATCTTGGTTTATTCAACCAGAATTGACACTTGAGGGTAGAGCTAATACAACCAACACTGAATAAGACATTTTAGGCACGGATAACTCCCAGACCGGGCTCATTTTCTCATAGACTTTTATACAATCAGACTTCTTTTTGCAACCAGAGGAGTCGCCCCCTGCTGGCTATTAGAGAGAATACAAGTTTAAGGCACTTCAGCATTGGCTTCACCTTTCATACAACATTTGCTAATTAGCACTAAATGTACAGCTGGTGGGAATAAAATTAGTAATGAGTCATAAACCAAAGTATTGGGAACATTTAAGATATTGACTTGATGATGACGTAAATTCCACTGCACTCCATCCAGTAGTAGTTGAGATATTTCAGTTTAGACCAAAGTGGTGAACCAACCAACCAATAGAGCAACATTGCCATCTCAAGAGCCACACAGCTAGCAAAAATTGCAAGCGAGCAGTAACACAATGTGATTACTTAAAGAACCTACTGATAATCATGATATACTGTATGTAAGTCCCAGTTGTAGAACATTTTAAAGACAAAATGCTGTATTCTATGTGACTTTAGCTCACAAAGTGGTTCTGTATTCTGATTATTTTATGCAGAAAGCAGCTGTGATTGCTAAAATTGGCAAAATATACTAGATTTTGTGGAAAGAATTGGAGAAAAATGTTGATTTCCTAGAAGGACTGGCTGAGTGAAATAAAAGGAAAAAAATAAATATCAGCCAAAGAGCTAATAAGACACAACAGAGGAACAAAAGATGCCCAATGCACGTTAGAGTACAATCACAAGAGTCATCCATTCCCCAATTAATTTAAAGGATTTTCAAAAGAATCCACATCCAGAGCTGTTGATTGCGACAACATAGCAGTAGGTCTAACAGATTCAAATTTGTTCAATCTGACACCTCTGGATGAAGTGTTAACACAAAGATGAGCTTCGTGTGACAAGTTACCTGGTTGCAAACTGTTTTTCTAACAAGACCTGACTCCTCCTGTATACCACCCACACTGGAGAGGGTAATCATCTCTTTTGTAACTACCGTAAACATATTTACAAAGTTATTTATATCTCATTTCTCGGGTCTAATGAAGAGCAGAATCTGCGGTGAACACTTGCAGCAGTATTCGGTTTTATAGCCGCAAAGTGCATCGCGTAAGCACGACCACATCTAACGTTTCCTAACTGTGGAATAAGTGACATAACTGTAATTTATTATTAGCACATTTTCCATGGCGGTTAATCGTTTCAAGAGGGAGGAGGATTCATCTGTGGCATTAATTAAGCAAAGTCGTTATGCTACTAATTAGCTGATCCTAAAAGGATTCTTGTCTTATTGTAATTTATTATCAAAGTGACAATCTCCTGCTTTCCTTCTAAAGAGAGAGTGTGTCATTATGAAAACACAATCTAACTCTTTATCTTAACAATCCTCGGTACCTGACCTGTAATACAGTCACATTCTGCTCTGTAATATGTCATTTTCAACCACAACCTGATGCAGTTTCTCTCACAGTTGGTGTATTTCAGTAATTTTCCTGACATCAGGTGTTGAGCATATGCTCGGCGGCAGGTTGTGTATCTTTTGCCCTGTAGGACGAGAGCAGAGATGTATTCAGAAACTGATAAGGCGCGGGGTGTCTTATCTGCGGCGCAGATATTCTGTGAGCCATTGTTAGATTAGCAGGGAGCCTCATTAAACAACTTTTTGTAGTTTTTTTCCCTCATGTTCTCCTTAAACTTCCAACCTTTTTTTCTCAATAAGAGGTCTGTCAGCCTCCTCGTGTTCCTTTTATCCACATGTCAGTCTTTTGTCTCCTGCACCTTTTTGAAGGTTCACGTCGGCACCAGAGCCCTCAGATTGTTTGAAGCTTGTGTGTGTGGTTTAGATTGTTCTGACATAAGTTGCTGATTTAATGTCACTCTACACCTCGAGACTTTGTCATCTGGTAGATTTTTGTTTCGTTCCCCCCCCCCCCCTCGCCTTTAAACTGGAAGTCCCTTTGAAGTGCATATGCTACTGATAATTGAAGCAATATAATCCACTGAAGATAATAAAGAGAGCCTCATTTAATGGGTTCCGTTTTGAACTGAAACAACACACAGCAACTGTTCTTGTATTGTTTTTAATTTGTCAGAGCACTCACCTAAAGCGTTAGAGATGTTTAGAGTTTTTGCATTTGATCATCTGTTGCATTTATTCAAGCCAACGCAGGACATTGAATTATTTTATATACTGAAGTGTCCCTTAGGTTAACATCTAATTCACCTAGTAATTTCTGCAGAAACAATAGTTAAATAATCCATTTGTCCGTCGACGGAAAATAACTATTTTCATAATTAGTCAGTTGTTTACTGTAGGCTATGTCATTTATCAAGAAAATGCCAAATAGTCACTGATTATAGTTTCTCAATTGCTATAAATTTGCTTCTGTTTCAAATCTTTGTAAATTAAATGTGTTTAGGTTTTGGATTGTTGGTCAAACAAAATCTGATAGACTGAAAGATTTATCCAAAATATAATCAATAGATTAACAAGACTTTAGAGTCTATAGCCGTGCTAGCAGCTCTGTGAGGCTGCTTCGAGCTAAATGCTAACGCCAGCATGCTAACATTCTCACTGTGACAATGGATTCATGTTTACAATCTTAGTTCAGTATGTGTTAGCATGTTAGAATTTGTTAATTAGCACTTAACAGCACTAAAGTACAGCTGAGGCTGATGTAAATGTCTTTTGTTTATCAGGTATTTGGTCATAAATTAGGCATATTGCGATATACCAGTGTTGACGATAACTGTGATATTTAAAAATGAAATATATGATTAGGTTAATAATACACATATGATAATATTGTTTAAATAATCCAGCGCCTCTTAAATCATTTATCGTGGCCAAAAGAATTCACGATAACGATATTTTCTATAGATATCGCAGTAATATCGTTATGGTGAATTCTTTTGGCCACGATAATCATGTACTGAAATTCTAATATTGTGACAGTCACATCATAAACCAAATTATTTATAATAAATTTTGACCTGATGTGGTTACAATTCATCCTGAGGGGAGACATTATGGTTTGCACCAAATTCTATGGCGATCCATCCAATAGTTGTTGAGACATTTCACTCAAAACCACAAATGTCAACCTCATGGTGGCGCTAGAGGAAAAGTCGGGGATCACCAAAGTCATTAGCATTGCACTGCTTTATCATTTCAACTTCATATATTTGATTGTTTAGACTAGCGTATTTTGAGATTAAAACCTTGCGTGGTTCATAGTTCTTCACTTTAGCAAACTCTTAGCAAATATTTAGCTTGGGTGGCCATAATGATGCTATATGAAATTTCCTGTCCTATCAAGGCTAAATGTTTAGCTTCCTTGATGACTACATTTGAGTTACTCAACATGTATTATGTTGTACATACTGTACTCTAAGTCATAATCTTCTATTTCACACATTATTAATTAGCCATTAGCCATGCCATGCTGAAGTGCTCGAGTCTCCAATTATAACAAAGCCTTGCTGTGTGAAATGACCTATGATTTTTTTTAATATCAAGTTACAATCAAAGAAATAATGAGCCCAAACACTAGTGCTCAACTCTAATTAACAGCCCTCTTGTGTTCTGACCGCAGGTGAGAAGGTGACCGTGTTCCCTGTTTTGGACATCGACCAAAACGATATTGTGGACACTAACGGAGCCGGAGACGCCTTTGTGGGAGGTACGGCATGAAAACCATCCTCCACGCAGCTTGATTTCTGTGTACAATCCCAATTAACCTTTGATACCGGCCAACTATGTAACGTAGTAATGCCTCCCGATTATATGAGCGTGACATTTAGCCTGCTGTTTTCACTCTGTATGAGCTGATCATAGCACCACATAAAACAGTCATCATTTGGGTCCTGTTGAGGATGAAACGGCATTGTCCCTTTACCAGGAAACCATTACTACCCGGCTCATATTAATGATAACTGCTCCCCAAACTATTCTGGAGGTGATGGAGGGCTTACAGGTTGACCTATGCTCTTCTGTCTACCCAGGATTCCTCTCTGCGTTGGTCCAAGAGCACGCGTTGGAGGAGTGCATCCGGGCTGGACACTACGCCGCCAACGTCATCATCAGACGGGTCGGATGCACCTTCCCAGAGAAGCCAGAGTTTCACTGATGCACATTCTGTCTTTTTCCACAAGATACTTGTATATGTATGCTTCAGGATTTTATGTACATTTTTTTTTCTATTTACACTGACTCACTGCATGGGACTAAGTGCTACAGCTTGAATATTTTATTAAGCTCGAAAACGCAACTCAGATGTTTTAATACAATTCAAACAATGTGCTGGTATCGAATATTGGAATAAAATGGTTATGTTTAAAGGAGCATTCCACTGAAAATCGATCTTTTAGGTATCAAAAACTGAACGCCTGTAGGCCTGAAAGGTGTATCACCACCATTGATCTATATGTTTCAAGGATCTCCACAACAGAGCTAAACACCCCCAGTGTCCCAGTACCACCTACTCATTGCATTGAGTGTGTGAGTGGTGTATTTATTGATTTATTTGGCAAAGCGACGACAGTTTGGATCACACTAAGAAATGGATCAGCGGTGAAGAAGTGCATTATCCTGCAGGATACATTTAAAAAGTTTCTATGGACATGCGGCTCTGAAAAGTTTGTTGTTTCCATCATGAAGGACGGCAGCTGTAGTCGGCTTCGATTCACAGAAGTTAGAATTGATTCGGATGGTGACCCGGAGTCACGGCCAAAAAAACGTCCATAGAAACTTCTCAAACCGTTCCTGCATAATCCGCTGTTCATCCCCATGCTGAATATTTTCCAAACAATTTTGCCAATAAATTGCTAGTTACACTGCTTCCACTGGAGCTTCTGAGATATGATATATCTAGTAGTCTAAACTATGAGTGCCATCCTTCATGAAGAAGAAAACTACAAACTTTTTAAAGCCTTCTATCAAGCCTGCAGGGGGATGAGTGTTGTGATACTACATACCATAAAATAGAGTACATTTCCACTTGGGTATTGCTTTAAAGGAACAGTGTGTAACATTTAGGGGGATCTATTGGCAGTAATGGAATATAATATTAATAAGTATGTTTTTTGTTTTATGTTAATAATCACCTGAAAATATGAATCGTGTTTTCGTTACCTTAAAAATTAGCCGTTTATATCTACATAGGGAGCGGGTCCTCTTCACGGAGCCAGCCGCCATGTTTCTACAGTAGCCGAGAAACAAACCAAACAATGATTCTAGATAGGGACATTCGCGTTTTTATGTTTTCGCGTTGGCCACTGTAGTGCAAATCAGATGCAGAATTAATTTTTAGTTATAGCCTTATTAAAACGAGTTACTATCACTAAACAAAACAACCCAGCCACTATCCATCTGCAGCCATTCTATATTTCTACAAGTGGAAGTTGGCAACCCTACACACATATTTAGCAGGGAAAAAAACTCATGACTAGTCGTTGCGTGTGGCCGGGACTGGGAGAGGCTGCAGCGTCATCTCTTGCTGCATTCACTTGCACTCAAACATCGGAGCTTCGCCCTTGTGAATTTCCGACCAGCCAAAACATTTCATATATGCTGTACATGAGGTGGCAGCTGGGGTGGCTGTATTAGTGTTAAAACTAACAAAAAAAAATTCTGCTCGCGCCCTCCATCCATTCGCATAATGGGGCTCTCCATCTCAAATTCCATGGCACACCCACAGTTTTTTCAGTCGGTTGCAATCTGCAACCTCACCGCTAGATGCCGCAGAATCTTACACACTGCACCTTTAATGTTCAGCTGGCATTCTGCAGGATTTGTGGGGGTCTTTCCATTTCAAAAAGTGACCGTTTTAATGGGACAAACTGCAAAGAATATCTTTTGTTATCATACAAATGAAACAATATCAAACTCATCCTACCGAGATACCAAAACAAAGTTAGTTTCGACATATAAGATTTGTTTTAGCAGCAGCTGAAGTTTCTTTAAATGCAACAACAACAGGGTTTGTGTATTTCCTCATTATTAAATCAGCCAGAGGCTCCCTCATGCTAATCACTTTTGGACAGCTCAACACCCTCCATTATGGAGGGGACCGTGTGTGTGGAGTGGGGGGGGGGGGGGGACCAGGACCAGGACCAGCCTGGTGTCCTGGCTCTGCTCAGTCACCCCCACTCATGCGTGTTGGGTCCTAACTGGACTCTCGGGGTGTGGAGCTGCACTGCATGGCTACAGGAGATCATTTTTCCTCAGTTAAGGGATTAGTGGTCGCTCTTCGTGGCGATCATTAGAGGGACCTGAAAATTAGGCTGATCCTTCGTACCCAGCTGTGCCGTCGCTGGGGGTTGGAGGCGAGGATCAGAGGGAGGCCCCTCCCCTCCCACTGTGGGCCAGCGCAAGTGTTGGGCAGCGTCTCAAGTGTTTTGTAGAAAACAATTCAACACTCATCTGTTCTACAAAGAAGTGTGATTGAGAATAACATTATTTTTGTTCCCCTAGAACAACCTGTTACATCATATTTCTTTTATTTCCAGGAGGAATCCAGCTTTTAAACTCCCCTGCACGAGAGCGCTCTCTTTTCTGTAATGAGGCATAGTTTATGCATTTATGCTAATCGGGGGCATCTAGGTGAAAACATTCTCCAGCCAAAATGTTATTAACAACTTTGAGACACTTTTTTTTTTTTTTTTCATCAGCATTTTTTAAGGTTTCACACAGATGCGCTTTGAAAAGGACCACATTTCTGATTGGGCAAGATCACACTCCATGGCAGCTGGTTCATTTGCTTCTCAAGATGACAGATGGCAAAACACAAACACAAAAAGAGGGAGCCATGATCAAGTAATGAGAATGCCTGCCACAATAAGGAAACTACTTTTTTTTCTCCTCACTTTTCCTGGTAAACTTTTAGCTTTGCTCAATGAATGCGAGAGGTTGAAAAACAAACATAAAATCTGTGCATTTAATTTACATTTTACTATCTGTTTTCTAAGCTAGTGAGCCAGAGGCGTTTTGAAATTTCAGTTTTATTGTGTAGCAGCAATATACAAAATCTCATTTACTGTTTTGAGTTAAATACGATGTTAACGACTTTGAAGTAAGTTGACTTTGTGATATTTGCTCACAAAAGTGAGTTCACGACCAGAATATATTTTTTTTTTCTGAATGCAGGCAAAGGAGTAACTGGGGCCCTGGCCAGTGTTTTGCCCCGCAGATGGGCAGCAGTGTTTGTGAACACCAGTGTGGCAGTTGGCAGGGATTGAGTAGGGGGGATGGGCAGATTGCAATGGCACATGCTCCAATTCAAATTATCCCTGGACCCATGCAGCAGTGGAGGACCTGCTGGGGCCCAGGGTGGCATTCATTATAACCAGACACAGGCAGGTTTGGTCAGTGGCTCCGTCACGACACCAGCCCTAAACACAGATTTATTCACATTTCACCTGCTTTAACAACAAGCAGCGCCTCAATGAAATCATTTATTTATACATATTTACCCCCAAATTATCAGCAAATAGATTCAAATAAATGTCACGGACTGAATGGCAACAATAACTCTGAATGCTAAATGGGGGGGAAAAGACATGCAGGTAAATAGAAAGAGGTCATATAAGAAGAGCATCTGCACACTATATAAATGAATACAAATCAAATCACACGTCTTCTTTATAATGGTTAAATGTTTTCATTTCTGTGCGGTACAGTATGTGTTTATAATCTGATGGGAAGTTACCAATTATCTCTCTAATTACATCTGTATTACTGCATGAAAAATTAGCTTTCTGGCATTTCTAATGCTGCTAAAGAGTTGGTGAATGAGCTGAGGGGAAATCTAAAGATTTAATGATCTAACAACTATTCCTTGGGCAAGTTAATTAGCAGATTATGGTTGTTGATAGTATTGGCCAGCTGCAAGAAATAGTTAAAATAAAAATGCTTATGTCACATTTACTGCCCATAGGGAATAAATGTTAATAAGGGTGTTATGACATAAAAAAGCCTGTGCTGTGCTGAGGCTAATCCAGCAACAACAACAAAAATGTGAAGTGTAAAAAAATGTTCCTCTTGGCTCATCACTAGGACATGTTGATGGAGGGGGGGAAAAAGTGAAATTGACAATATCATTGTAGGAAGCGCACTAAAGGGGCGACGGTCCGCTCCACTACACTGAAGTAGGGATGTCTACAGTGGAGAAGAAGAAGAAGAAGAAGAAGAAGGGGGAGGGTACCACTTTGTCACAGGCTGCTATGTAGATTAACCTTTCAATTAGTTGTTATCAGGTCCTTCTCCATGTCTCGGGCAGCAAGCAAGCAAGCAAGCTTCTCACACAGCTTTCGTTTCAAGAGATCATCAAAAATCAGCTCGGATATACGTCGCTGCACACCTTTCGACGTTTTTTCCCCAATAACGAAGAGGAGTAATCCGAGGGGGGGAGAAAAACTTGGAAGAGGTAAACTAAAACCAGCAAATATTTACGCTGCTACGAACTGTTTCCTTTTAGTTATATGTGCATGAAACTTGAAGCGTTAATTTGTTGTGTCCTTCTCGCTTTCGATTCTCGCGGAACATTACATTACGTAAAAAATCGTGCAAAATGTGCAAAGGAAGGTATCATTTCCTAATAAAATATGGGAGCGCAGCTGAGAAAACTAGCGATACATAATTGAGAAGCAGTGATGATGAAGGAGCTCCCAGGCAGGCAGTCGTGTTAACTTGTATTCCCCACTGAACATCTTTCTTTTACCCCCTCCAGGGCTCACTATTTTTCCTCCTCATTGGAGAGATATTTGATAGTTATAATGGTGATAATAAAGAGGTCATTGAACACAACACAGGACGTTTATTATAATGTCGTTTGGCGGACGTGGAAGGGGCTACTTTTTCTTTTATTTAGCGAATCGTTTATTTATCGTCACATAGTTTGAATGTTAAATATCAGGAGAATTACGGTGGGGGAAATAATAAAAAAGGGAGGAAGATATAAAGAGGTGGAGGAAAAAGGCGATATAGCTTGGACACATTTGAGCCTGCAGGAGATAATGCTATATATATATTTATATATAATAAATAAATAAAAAATGTGTTCCACTTTAAATCCAGGTTCTTATGCAAACAAATGATAGATTTAACAAATTAAAGTCTAAAAAAAATGTTCCCAAATCACTTTCAAGTGCTGTTTTCAAGAAGGAGGAATATCCAAGTAAAGGTGGGCTGGCGTTAAATGCTTTGCAAATAAATATTTATCTCATTTAAATCACTACTCCAGCTCCACAGTTTATAACTAGTGTATTTATGGGCTTATAATAACGTGCTGCGGTTGAGTGAGAAGCTGTAAATTCCGATATTACGGAGCCATTGGAGGTGAATGATATCAATCCGTCACTGAAGGCACCTTAAGAAGGCGGGTTCAATGTGTGTAGTAGAGTGAAGTGACAGATCACACAGCCAGTGGCCGTTGCCTCTTATTAGAGTGAGCTCATACATAAAGATTGACATGTGCTTTATCAAACCAGAAATCGGGATCTTGTCTTCTCACAGCCAATATTGAAGTTGCTAAAAGGGGGGAGGGCACATTTTTAGTGGTAGGTAAGGTTTAATGAGACTCCATTGGATTGTAATCAGCGTCATGTCGGATTCATGTAAACTACAACATTGTAACAAAATGGCGACTGTTTAGGGTGACATCAGTTAAATGCTGGCAAACACACTGTCATTTATCAAGCGGAGTACACAACTCTATAAGGTTTGTTACGTTACCCGGTTTCTTCTTCCTCCGTTAAACATGTCTCGGTGGTTTATTTGTTGAAGACGTACCTCGCAGCTTGTCAAAAAGGAAGTGAGTATTGATTTTAACGGCTGTCATTAAGGAGACGTTAGAACGCTCGCGCTGATCAGTTGGTGTCGGTTGGTGGCGGTTGAGCTGTCAAAAAGTCGCGTGCGGACCAGTTTAAACGGTTAACCAGTTTAACGGTTGTTTTTTTTAGTCAGTTAACACTGACAAATGTTACGCTGACATTTTCGAAAAAATGAACGTACATGTAGATGTAAAACTTGTTGTTTTTAATGTCGAAAAAGAAACCGAAAGGCTGTTTATACTTTCTCCCAGAACTCGGTAGAAGTTTCTAAGCTACATGTCATGGTGCTAAAACTTGCTAGTCTTCTTTGAAATGGTCATCATGGTGTGGTGTTGTGTGGATTATGGTGTCAAGACTGGATTAAGTCACTCGAGTTTTCTTGGAGCAGCCATGACAGCTCCTTGCATCTGTTTTTATGCATCTGTTTGTCATGTTTTAACACATCTTACATTCCTCTGGTTTAGCCTTTATATGCTATAAGCTAGATAGTTTTGTGTATGCTAGTATATATTAGCTCTAGTGTTGATATGTATATTTACTGTTCTGGTGCATAACCTGCTGCTGCAACATTACAATTTCCCAATTTGGGACAAATATAGTACATCTACCTACCTACCTACCTACCTATCTATCTACCTATCTGTAACACAACAAGTACTTCTATCTATCTAACTATCTATCTATCTGTAACACAACAAGTACATATATGTATCTAACTATCTATCTATCTCTAACACAACAAGTACATCTATCTAATTATCTATCTATCTATCTGTAACACAACAAGTACATCTATCTATCTATTTATCTATCTATCTATCTATCTATCTATCTATCTTTAACACAACAAGTACATCTATATATCTAACTATCTCTATCTATCTGTATCTTATCTGTAACACAACAAGTATATCTATCTACCTAACTATATCTATCTATCTGTAACACAACAAGTACATCTATCTATCTAATTATCTATCTAACTATCAATGTATTTATCTAGCCATCTATCTGTAACACAACAAGTACATCTATCTATCTAATTATCTATCTATCTATCTAACTATCAATGTATTTATCTAGCCATCTATCTGTAACACAACAAGTACATCTATCTATCTATCCATCTATCTAGTTTATAGAATGTGAATAAAGAGGAAGTAACCAGCATTACAGGATTACAAATGTATTTAACCTTTTTTTATTTCTTCTTCCTTTTTAGATTTGATCTGGGATTAAATAAATAAAGCTCCAGGTCAGCTACCATTGTGGAATTTACTCGTGCCAACTTTTCCTCAACACCCAGGATTGAGAAGACATATGCGGTGGATGCAGGCGTGGAACATATAACTTTTTGACCTTAACGAAGGATGTGGATGTACCCAGTGTTCAGCAGCAGAAAGGGGGAATCTGTATGGATCACGTTGTTTTTGCGAGTCTAATTGTTCAACCATGGTAAAACTTGCAAACCCTCTGTACACGGAGTGGATTCTTGAAGCAATACAGAAAATCAAGAGGCAAAAGCAGAGGCCTTCGGAGGAGAGAATCTGTCATGCGGTGGCCACGTCGCACGGACTGGACAAGAAGACCGTCCTTGAGCAGTTGGGATTAAGTGTTCATGATGGCTCTATTCTCAAGGTTACAAATAAGGGGAGCGCCTCCTACAAGGACCCAGGGAATCCCGGGAGGGTTGGATCAATCCCGCCTGCAAACGTGTCTGTGCCATCAAGGGAATCTATATGGAATTCAAGCGATCTGCGCCATATTGATTGGAATAAAATACTCAAGAGGGCCATCGAGGGCCTGGATGATACTCACGGCTCCTCGCTAAAGAACATCGAGAGGTATCTGAGGAACCAGGACGACCTCTCAAACATTGTTGATAACCCTGCTTTCCGGCAGAGGTTACGACTGGCAGCCAAGCGGTCGGTTAACAACGGCAGGTTGTTAAAAAATGGCCCGCGGTATAAGCTCAGCCATGGCAGTGCGGAGGGAAGGGGCTCCAGGTTTCCAAGTGCTTCCCCCTTGGTCCTGTCATCAGTGACACTCCTCCCCCATGAGCGAGACCAGGTACACACACCGTGGCCTCTTTCACCTCACGCTTGTCCTCATGTTACCCTGGACTTTGGTCTGTCATATGCTGCTGTTACATATTTTGCCCAAATATTGTAGTTATTATTGATTTCTTACCCAGTTCTAACATGCAGTGAAGCTTTGTTTTGCGAGGACTTTTTGTGGAACTTAAACAGTGGCATTTCCATGATGTCATTACTAAGGAGGAAGTTTGAAAGTTTGGGCCACCACTGAGCGCCATTTACTTGATAGAAAGTTTATTATTGTGGTCTTAAAGCTTCAGTAGACAGAATATTTTTGGCATCATTGGGGGGAAAAAAAACAGAATAACCTTTCAGCATATTGTAATTCAAGTTTGATCGTTTGATCGGAGTTTGCGAGTGATTGACAGCTGCTCATAGACGGCAGGCTCCAGCTCAGCTCTGATTGGTTGTTTTCCTCCTGTCTGTGAAATCTTGCAGTTGCCATTAGGAGCACCGGAGGACTAAGAGGCAATACATTATTTTTCAGATTACCTGTCTGATGCACTACTGTCAGGATATAGTGACGGTTTTATAAAAATAACTTTTGTTAATCATATTTGCTCCATTTCTACCCAGTTCAGCTTTAATCTCTGGGACTCTGGCTTGGCAGGTCAGAAACAACACCATCTAGAGTGTGTCAATTTGGGCCTGGTTGTTGTTGTTGTTGATGTTGGTCTCCATGATATGAGCGCTTGGGTAATCGGAAAGTCATGCTGACAGTGTGTGGTAGGCAGTCTGCTGTAGGCTTCCCACAGGTTATGTAACTCTAGCCTAATGACATTAAGGGATGTGGCTGGCTGTCTTGTGAGTAGCGAAACATTAATAACAAATTTGGGATATTTTATTGGTAATTTATAAACTAGTCGTCCCATATGGTGCTGAGAAATGGCAGCTGAAGCATGTGTGGTAGGGCAGAGTATTCTCAGACAGGCTGCATGCAGCTGTTATGACCTTTGTGCTAACAGAGATGCCCCAGAGAGGAAATAAAACCATATAAACAAACTTCCAGGTTGCAATGTTTCCGCTGCTTTTGGCACCTCAGGGGTGGGTTTTAAAATTTGCAGAGATTGTGTCTCTATTACTGGTACTTAGCTATAACACACGCCGCAGATAAAAAGTCTGTAAAATGGCACCACTTGCTTTGCAATTTTAAGACAGCGCAGGAGATGGAAAATAGTTTTCGTTGTATGGCCCTAAAGTGCGGCGTACAGTCTGTACGCCGCACTTTAGGGCCATACTACCCGAAAACTATTTTTCCATCTCATGAGCGCGGTCTAATAGTTTATGCAGCTGAAGTGGCTAGCAGCAGCAGCATCAGGCTATAGAGATGTCACCCTGCTCCCCACCAGTTTCACAGTGAATAATCAGGAAGCGACACCTTGATACTGCAGCCACAACTGTGACTGTGTCTGTGGTCAGGCCAAAAGTGAAACTGAGAAGTGTTTAGAGACACAGTGTCCTGCGTGTGCGATGGTTCTCATAACTGAGGAAGGGCCTGCTGTTTTCCATTTGGAACATTTCAACCTATTGCTCCCAGCCGTGATGACATCACCTAGCCCGATCCAGGTTCACTTCAAAGAACGAGATATCTCTCTGCCTGTTCAGTTGTTGAAGCACAAGTGTGTGTGTTGAGAATAAGAGATACTTTGAGTTAAAAAAGAGCAGTCTTGGTTTAGAGTTTATTAGATTCTGAAGAGACTCTGGCAGGAACAAAGGCAAGGAATGAGTTTTTTTTTTCCTGCTGCGTTATGCAACCACTTGAGCTCTCTCTCTCTGTCTCTCTACCAGCAGTTTTCTAATAGGACCCCACCCCCTCACTCAGGACAGCCTGCTCTTTTGAAGCAGCATAATTTCCTGTAATGTACTTAATTTAGAATCCCCAAGTAAATCATCAGCATCTCTTCAGCTGTGTTTGTTTCTCTCTCTTCCTCACATTTTTTTGTGTTGTGCAGATTGCAAATTGCTATTGGTTTTAATCACCATGCGGAATATTCCTGATGGAAATTAATTCTCCAGTTCCTGGATTAGACTTCATAGCTCAGTCAGCGGAGACTATGTTATGAAGTGAAGACTTATTAAAAAAAACTAGGAAAAAAAACTTGCTTATCAGCTCTGAGCATTTCATCAGCAGTATGCACAGGCTGCATATTAGCACTGATGTCATATTAATTTCAGGCCCTTTACACTAATGTTCTTGCTTATATCAATAATTCTTGTAGAAATTATATTTATGATGTTTGTTTGCCCAAAGTCTTGAGTTTTAAGGCTCTCAAGAAAATAGTTTACTCAGTGATTTCATGATAATATTTCATGATAAAGATGACACTTCTTGTACATAAAAAATAAGTAATAACTCTGAAGTAACCGCAGCAGATGCCTTGTTTTCAAAGGCTGCATCCTTTAGCAGTGATAATAAAGTAGATTGGCTTACGATCAAGGACAAAATAATACAATTTCTCCGTTTATCTGTGCTGTCCAGTTAACAAAACATCTGGGTTATATGTAGAGCTGCAACTACTGAGTGTTTTCGTTATTGATTTAATCTTTTCAATTATTTGTTTAGTCTATGCAATGTTTGAAAATAGTAGGAATAAAGCTGCTCGTCTTCTGTTTGGTTCTGTTGTCCGATCAACAGCTTAAAACCCAAAGATATGCTATTTATGCAACAGAGAAATAATCACATCTGAGAAGCTGAAACCAGAAAGTGTTTGACATTTTAGTTTGATAAATGACCTAAACGAATAATCAATTCTCAGAATTGTTGGCAATAAACTTTTTATCGATTGTAGGGCTGTCCTCGACCAAAGAAAGAAAGAAGTCAACTAACGATTTTGTCGACTAATCCATTATTTGATTTAAGTTTCTCCACAAAGAATCACACAAAATCATCATTTAAATCTTGTGTTTACCAGAGATGTGCTCATAAGTTTCTTAGAAATTAGTCTTTCAGCATGAAAAAAGCATAAAAAATGACTAATCGACTACAGAAATCTTAGTTGACTAAAACCAAAACGTCCGATTAGTCGACTAAGAGGGGGCAGCCCTTGAAAATAGTAAGCATAAAACTGTTAGTCTTCAATTTGGTTCTCTGTCCGATCAACAATCTAAAACCCAAAGATATGCGATTTACAATCATAGAAAAACAGAGAAATCATCCCATTTGAGAAGCTGAAACCAGAGAATGTTTGGCATTTTAGCTTGATAAATGACCTAAACAATTCTCAAAATTTGACAATAAACCTTTTGTCAGCTGTCCTCGACCAAAGAAATTCTTAGTCGACTAATGATTTTGTCGACTAATCGTTTATTTGATTTAATCGACAGATCTGTTAAACTGAGTTTTTCCACAAAGAATCACACAAAGCACCACTTTAAATCTTGTGTTTACCAGAGATGTGCTCATAAGTTTCTTAGAAATTCAACATGAAAAAGCATAAAAAATGACAAATCAACTAAAGAAATATTAGTCGACTAAGACCAAAACAACAGATCAGTCAACAAAGAGGGGGCAGCCCTATTTATAATCATAGAAAAACAGAGAAGTCATCTCATTTGAGAAGCTGAAACCAGAGAATGTTTAGCTTGATAATTGACCTAAACGAGTAATCGATTCTCAAAGTTGTTGGCGATAAACCTTTACTCGATCGCCTAATTGTTTCAGCACTAGTTATGCGCTTTTGGCTCATGTAGAACACTTACAACCAGGCCTGCTGAACGAGATTGTTTACAGTTGCAGACTTTAATCTGAGCAAACATTTATTTTATTTGTCTCCCGCAACACGAGACAATACCGTTGATTATCTCCGAGCCACGGTGTTATACTCTACAGGTGTAGCCTCATCACCCAGTTGCATTTCAGTGTTTTTTTATGTCCATAATCACAGCTGTGTGAGCAGCAGTCAGCTTCTAATGGCAGTGCCTGCTTTCAAATATTGACCTGGCAGGTTGGAAAATAGAGTAATCATTGATGTGGCAGTAAACTGCTTCCCCCTCGCCGCAACAACTAATTGATACAACAGCCAGGAACAATGACCAAATCCCCACTGTGTCCTTGCTGCATTTCCCTCGTGGGTTCATCTGGATGCTGTGACAGGTTGAAAGGATGCTCCTGTCTTGTGTTTGTTGACGGATGAAAAAAAAAAAGATCTTAATTCAACTATAGGTCAACAAGAGGTCAGGACCAATAGAGATTCGCAAATTTTGTCGAGGTCAGGATCTGCGTCATAGAAATCAGGAACTAATTATGGTCATCCCCAGAGTGCCCTTCAAAGCTCCAGTGAATTGACGAGTGTGTAAAATGATGAGGTGGGTTATTTATGGTCACACCCTGTGAGTGTTATTTTCCGTAAAGAACTTCCTGTCAAGCAAGGAAGCAGTTTGTTTGATGCTCCTCTAGATACTTGTGTGCATGACCTCATATTTAAAGGGACACCTTATGAAAGCCGTATGACGTCAGCGCGGGTTTAGTCTGGTCATGATTTCAGCTAAAGATTGGTTTGACTGGCTGTTTTATGCAGAGATGACACTAAGTCTTCCGCAGCAGTTTCCTCTGTGAAGTCGGCCTCTCTTCGTTCTGTGTGATCAATGAGGAAATCCTCTTAAACCTTGAGCTCATATTTTACTTCTTCTGAACTTAACCGTAAGCCCTTAAATGAGTGTTTGTTCTGAGACTTGCAACATTTACAGTGGATCACGGCGGCAACAATGGGAGCATGTTTTATTATTGAGGTAATTTGATTACATGCTGGTTAATCCTTTCAGACTGGAGTGCAAGCTTTAAGAATTGGATTAAGCCCTTAAACTATGATTACTAAGATCACTTACCCATTCCAATGTAATGGATAAAGGAGGTGGATCTCAATATCGCTGAGGACGAGATTCATTTATTATTCATTTCCAGTCTGTGAGAACTCCTTTTTTTTTTCATTCCATGAGCTTTGTAGTTCATATTTTTGTGGCCGTTTCATTAAATCACACACTGGTTTTATCGTCTTGCATTAACCAGCAATAAGTCTACAGTGATCTGTCCAAACAGGCTTTGAAGCACTTAACATACACAGCCTGTGCCCGTCTCTGTTTTTTAAACAGTTTGTCTCTGTTTGTGTTCCCACCCAGCTCCGGGTCGACCCCATCCCAATATGCAGTTTCTGTCTTGGAACGAAAGAGTCAAATCGGGACAAGCGGCCAGAAGAGCTGCTGTCCTGTGCAGACTGTGGGAGCAGTGGTAAGTCGCCTTGGATGTTCTTACAAGCCACAACATACTGCATGTAGTCTGGACTAAACTGTTAGTGTGTTAAGCAAAGGCACACAGGAAGAGAGGTGGGCGATATGGTTAAAAAAATCATTATTACAATATTTAGAGGAGTAGTTAATTTTAAAAATATATCACGATTATGGGCGGCTGGACGTTATGGCCAAAATCTTCTATCACGATACAGGTCATTTCATACCTCAATAACAATATATATCACGATATAGCATGCTTTCTGGTAATTCAATAAATAAATAGTCTATGAAATAACCACATGGTTTTGTATACTCCTGTGTGAATTAAATACTTGACAAAAGTACTGAGTATTTTCTCATTTAATTAAGAACTTTAGTGCAAAATGATCAGATTTTTTTTAGAAATTTCAGTTAGTATGTGCTTATTATCAATTTATATGATGTAATTGTGTATCATGATATCTCAATATATGATTTCATCACGATAAAATTCCAATTGAAAGACGATAAATTATCATATTAAAAATACACGCTATGGCATATATTGTATATGCAGAATCCCCTGTCAAATATTAAAACTTGTGTTAAATGCAGTAAATGCTGTGTTCCACTTATCTGCATTATCTTCAAAAACTTAGCTTAGAATCATTCATTTGGACCACACGATTTTTACATTTTGTTAAGATGTAAATTATTATATCATTGAAATTCTATGAAAGATTTCAATAATATTGAATTATTGCCCTGTCCTAATGAGAAATGGTAACTTTAGAATAGTAGCAGGTAGGGGTGGATAACATCTTCTATTAAGGTATTTTTCATGGTAACTTAATATCACGAGTTATATATGTTTTATTGCTACAGTATAGAGTTATAGCATGACATAGTGCATTTTCTAGACATTCAGTTGGCCAAATGTTCTATAACTGGATAAAAAAATGTCTGTTTTACCTGACAAATCATCGTACTAAATCATACTGATGCAAAAATCCTGCAAATCCAATATTTCCACGAAGCATTCCTGCTCATTGATTTGCAAAATTGCCTGCAATAACCTTCTACAACCAGAGATATCAAAGCTACCCTGGTATAAAGGTTGTAGAAAAATCTGTGATTGTTTCCATTATCTCACTACATACAGCATATTATCATATCTCCCGACCCCGGCTGGCTGGTAGCTGTAGTTCTCAGCATCGGTTAGGCAGATGTCACATTCTTGCTCCACATTTTTCACTTCCCTTTTAAGGGATTTATTGGAAGAACAATGTTCAAATTGAGTGGCTGAAGGGATCCAAATTGCTCGCAACCCTCAGCGGGCTCAAGAAGGGCAGATGCTCTATAAGTGGCCATTAGAATCTGAAATCACCCGAGTCATTTTCGCTCAATTCAGATTCTTCTTATAGAGCGCAAAGGCACAAGGCACAGCGGATCAAAGATCAACCCTTTTCCCTCTGCAGATTGGTGGCATTTCCTTTACTGTTCTTTTGTTCCAGACAAAACGGCTAACCTCCCATAAAATTGCCTCTGCCAAGGAGTCATTTATGTTTGAACAATTATTTTAAATGCCGTAAGGAATTGTTCTCCTGGTGACATTTTTATAGCTCGAATTTGACTAAGTAGCGTCGAGGTGGTTTTCATTAACTCGCTCGTAGGGTACACAAATTGTGCTCTCACTGTAAAACAGCTGTTTTACAACCATGAGAGGGAGTCGGGCGAGGGAGAAGGCGAGCGTTTACATGACTTTCATAGATCGACTTCCAATAGAACGAGTGCGGCTGCTGTTTCTGCCTCATTAAGATCAAATTATCTGTAATTAGCGGCTCAGATGTTTGATCATACTGTTTTTAGACAGTGGCGGGGGGAGAAGAAGTGTCGCGGACATACAGGCCCACCATTGTTTTTCATGATGTAATATGTTAATATTTAACCTTACTGTGTGAATAAATGGAAAGCCTTGTCTTTAGCTCTGTGAGAAAAAAAAAAGTGTGATGCTAATATACCTTTTTCGATTTGCTTCTGAAAGGGCATCCATCATGTCTGAAGTTTTCCCCCGATTTAACCTCAAATGTGAAGAGATTACGATGGCAGTGTATTGAATGCAAAACCTGCAGCTCCTGTCGAATACAGGGGAAAAATGCTGTAAGTATAATGTCGCATACATCCTAACACACACCATTATCTGTGTTGTTGGCTCGGAGGTAGATCCCATTTTGTGCATCCCTGAGGATTTGTTGGTTTTCCCTCCGATTTGTAAAGCCTCTCTTGTGCACAATTGGGCTTATTTTTCCAAAAGATTTTAAATGACGGGGGGTGTTACATGTATGCAACAGGGACACCCCTCACACATGCCTGCTGTTGCCTTTCAGGATGAGATGCTATTCTGCGATTCATGTGATCGGGGCTTTCACATGGAATGCTGCGACCCGCCGCTTTCAAGAATGCCAAAAGGTGAGGTGTTTACACTGTCTGGCTTCTCTGTTTCCCTCTCTGCTGTCAATTCAAAGCCTTTTCTTCGCAGACGGCCGTTTGGGGCTGTCACTCAGCGCACAGAGAGGCAGCGATGGCTTATTAGAAGCTTTGCATGCATATCAAATTATTCCAGCATCCCCGGGGAGATTCGCTATCTCTGGATTACAGTACTGACCCTACAGCGAGGCTTGTAATGACGACGCACGTACTGTAGTGGGACATTTGGCAGGCGATTCATACAAGTCACATAGCTTCGCTCAACAAGCTGACACGAAGTCTATTTCACCGGACAGAGGATTGACCCAGTGTTTTTCTTATGGATTTTCGCTTTGTGCTGAGTAATTGATTGTCATTGTGAGCTGGCGGGATTCTTGCCAGCTCGCGGTATTAAAGGAAATGTTTCAAATGAATGTACTGTATGTCCTCTGAATTGATGAATCCACTCAAACGGTACTCTCCGTGTTTTGGACACCCTCCAGGTACCTGGGTCTGCCAAGTCTGCAGACCGAAGGAGAATGGGAAGAAACTGCTGCACAAGAAAGCCGATCAGATCAAACGTCGATATGCAAAGCCAATCGGAAGGCCCAGAAATAAGCTCAAACAAAGAATGTAAGTGTGCAATAATCTCAATATTAGCAGTGTGGCAAAGAGAAATTCCTATTGGTGATAATAACTATACAATCACTGTATTCTGAGTTAAATGCTAAGATCTGGGATCGTGGTGACACTGCTGAAAAACGGCGGTGCGGTGTTTCCAGATCTGAGCTATTAGTTTAGTGAGTACAATGTTATCATAACATGTAAAGGTTACGGTCAAAACCAGAGCTGTAGTCAAGACCAACTTAATCGAATCCAAGACCTGATCCAGTCGAGTCTTAGACAAGACCGAGTCCAGACCAAATGGAGTCCTGTTCAAGACCATAATAGGCAACAGTGTCTTTACAATGCTAATATAGTGATTAAGGAGTTACGATGGACAGAAATAATCTACTGTATCTATAAACAACATGGATCTATCTGCTAGCATCAAACTATTCCAAGCATAGAATTTAGGTTTACAGTCTAACGTTTTATTTGTTAATAAACCGTCAATTTGATCCGATATTTGCTACTGACATTTCTACCACCCCAAATATGCCCCCAAGCAGGGAAATGTTCATTTTCATTACATTTAAATTTTTCATTTATTTATTGAGATTATGACTTGTGCAAATAGCATGGAGGAGGAAGTAGGGCTGCTGCAGCATCTCCCAAAACAAACAACCGTCACTTGATAAAGTTTCACTCTCTCTTCCTCCTCTCTTTGCATTTCTCGCACTCGTAGAACTTGTAGATTTAGTTTTTTTTTTTTTGCCATGGCGGCCCAAATTGCGTTCGGGAATATTTTTAGCTGTGGCACTAAGCATTTAGCAGTGGTGCTAAATGGGCAATGTTCTGTATAACTGATACCAAATCAGCAGCCAGGAACAACTTGACCAGTTCATAATAGCCGAGCCCGAGACCAAGACAATTCTGAGTCCAACAAGGAACAAAACCAAGTCAAGCGCAAAAAAAAAAAAAAAGTGGTCTTGAGTACTACAGCTCTGGTCAAAACTACTAAAATAAGACCCAAGCTGTAATAAACTGGAATTATCCTTTACAGAGAATAAGAACACACCAAGCAAACAATAAGTGAATACAGAAGCAACAGTGAAATCTTCTCCTCTCATTAATTAGTGGTTATTTACTGCCGCTCAATTTGAACTTCACAGAGTTTTTTGGGATGCAAATGTGTCGATTGCTCCCAAAAAACACTTGTAACTCATGCAGAAATAAAGAATAAACAAAGAAAGCAATCTATTATTATACATTACATTGCTGGATTAATATAATTGATGCATGCATGTGTAAGCAGCACTTTCATGTTGTAGCTGTTTGAGGTGAAGCTAAGTTTAACAATTTGATATATTGTTGGTAGGCCAATTTATAACGGTACATACGATTTTAGAAGGCGATCACATGCTTTGTCGGTAAAGTAACTAGTAACTGTACATGTTTGATAAATACAGTTGTGTAAAAAGTGCTATTCGAGTAGAAGTATAATCTAGCATAAACTGGAAATACAGGTACTTGAGCAAATGCACCTAGTTACGTACCACGTCTGGCAGTGTGAACTGATCTTCTACAACCGTTTCTTGTCTTGACAGGTCTGTAACCAGTGGTGACGGCTCCATGGTAGCACTTGGAGGAAGGGGGTCACCTGGTAGGGGTCAAAAGATTACCGTCTGTTCCACACCTTCATCTGGTCATGCTGCATCTGTGAAGGACGCCAGAGACAGATTGGCTGTTGCAGACCCCTGTTGTGTGGTCGACGCCACCCAATTCACCACTTCCACCCCCACCACCACTCCCCCCCTCACGCCCACCTCCACCCCAGCTACACTCACCGTTAACAAGAAAACCAAAGGGCTTATCGATGGGCTTTCCAAATTCTTTACCCCTTCCCCCGTGGGCCGTCGCTCGCGAGCTGTATCCGTAGAGTCGCCCGCCAAACTGTTAAGCTCTAGAGACAAGGGTCCGCCCAAACTGTCCAAGCCACCAGAGCCGTTTGCCTTTGCTGCTGACGCCACTCAAAAGATAACCCCTTCTTCCTCTGCACTTCCTCCCGCTCCCACGCTGCCGGGACTTAGCCCGCCCTCGCAGGTGTCCAGCAGCTCCACCTCTGCTAACTCGCCCCAGAGCTCCTCCAGCCAGTCTAGTGTTCCTTCCCTGAGTAGCCTCTGCAATAGCAGCCAACTTAAGGGACTATTTGACGGACTATCTCACATTTATACTACTCAGGGACAGTCGCGGAAAAAGAGACTACCTTGCTACGCGCCGCCTAAGCGCATGCATCACACGCAGGATTCCCCCCATGCGTCCAAAACGGGGCCCCAGCGCCTTGGAAAGAACGAGTTTAGTAAAAATAGGTTACACTCCACATCTGCTGGGCCGGGCCGACCCAGAGGACACCCATTTAAGATGGTCAGTCATTTCAAACGTAACCCCTTCCTTAAAAAGCACAGGACACTAGGCAGGCTGAGGTATAAAGTGAGCCCTCAGAAGGGAGCCCCCTCACCAGGAAAGGGAGACTTGACAGACGGAAGAATTAAGCCTGAGAATAATCATGGTAAGCAAGGCTCGAAACTCCAGCCAAGACCTGCGTCTCCACACCTTTAAGCTTCTTCTTTATTTTATTTTTTTTAAAGCTTGACACTCGCAGTTATTTTTTTTTCCAGACTAGAGCTAATCTTTTCTTTTGAGAAGACACCCTACATCCTAACAGACTACTAATCTTCTGCCTAATTTGAATTCTTTTAGTTTTCTTAACCCAGTTTCGTTGCGTTTTTGACTTGGCTGCGGAGTTTTACGTGGCTTCCATCCTCTCGCCCGTTGGCTTTTTGTCATAGTGCATGGCCCACTAACTCCCTCATATTGCTCCTTGCTCTGTCCTTGACCCACTGCAGTAGTGCGCACATTGTGATCACTACCTAGTAGAGGCTGTAGTCACATCAGCGCTCTTCCTCATCCCACCCTCACTCTTGAAATCACTGTCTCCACTCAACCTCACTTCCAGCGGTCATTAGACACATACAACCCAGTGATTCACCCACCCAAGTTGACTCAGAGCTGACATGATGATTATAGTCAGAAGTGCAGTAACCCTTACATTTCACTGTCTTCAGGATGTGAAGTCACAGTTTAAGAGAAATGTACACATAGGAGAAACAAATGGATATATCTTTCAAGTAGTTCTAAACAATATACCGCACCAACACTACTTACCCCACCGGCACATTTCCATAAATATGTTAATGACACATCACGTCCACTTATAATGGGTTTTTGTTTTGGTGGTTATGTCATGGTGTTGATGTCTTTCATAAAATTACTGCCTGCTCTCCAACATCAGTTGCTTTTCATGTCGACACTCGCTCCCCTCACTGCATCTGCTTCTTCATTCATGGGAAACTGTCTTGGTGGATGACTAAGCACATGAAAGCGGTTACGCAATTAGAGTGATTTAGTTTCACTTCATTACATTAGGGATTTTCATATAAACATGCAAAGATGATACATTATGAAATTCCTCAGAGACACGGCCTCAAAGAGGCTCAGCAGCAGCACTCGCAGTATAAGCACATTTGCATAGAATGCATTTATGAGATTATTCAGCCACGGCTGCTTCAAACAGGCCGGAGTTGATGTGTTATCTGATCTGATGTGTTGATGTTGTGTTATTGTGCCTGTGACAGGCCACAACGGGGAGCTGCGTGTGAAGCAGGAGGCTCACGCCGACTTTGCGGCCATGTCCAGAGACCACGTGACGGAGGAGGACATTGAGACGTTCACTCATGTCCAGGAACTCTCCGTGCAGGTGAGACAAATGGGGAAGGGGCTTAACATCTTAAACATCCACTGGAATTTGAGGATTAAAGGAACAGTGTGTAGCATTTAGGGGGCTCTATTGGCAGAAATGGCAGAAAATACAAAAATGGCAGCCATTTTTTAACCACACTACCTCCAGCATTTGTCTTGTATCTGAGCTTTTTGTATGAATTTCAACTTTGGAGTCATAAAATATTGTATTATGTTCTTCCAATCCATGAGTTTGTAGTCTTCCCCAAATATTATCTCAATCATGTTCAGTTATCTACATGTCAGATTCTCCTTCCTGTTTCTGTATAACATGGACAGTCGACTAGTTTTTGGGGTAACTGAGCAGTTTGATGTGTTATGGGTAAGGGTGTGTGACAAGGGCGAAATGAATATACTTAAAGGTATGTCAGCATTATCTTGATTTACGACATGTACGTCTCTTAAAAGTTACAGTTCACCCCAAAATCGAAAATACCTCCTCTCTCCTCTTACCTGTAGTGCTATTTATCAATCTAGATTGTTTTGAGTGAGTTGCCGAGTGGTTGAAATATCAGCCAAAGAGATATCGACCTTCTCTCGGATATAATGGAACTACATGGCACTCGGCTTGTGGTGCTCAAAGAGCCAAAAAACATAATGTTTTACAATACAATACAGAAATCATGACCCAGTTACTCAAGATAATTCACAGACCTTGTTGTGAGCAGTTTCATGTAGGAACTATTTTCTTTCTACCAAACTGCACCTGCCAACCGAATCACCGCGCAGAAGGAAGCGTGCATCTACTCATGGTCGAG
The DNA here is from genome assembly GCF_043250625.1 of Sebastes fasciatus. Taxonomy (NCBI): domain Eukaryota; kingdom Metazoa; phylum Chordata; class Actinopteri; order Perciformes; family Sebastidae; genus Sebastes; species Sebastes fasciatus. Next base: position 17,340,657 of record NC_133814.1, read on the forward strand.
AGGCTCGTGCTCGTGACAGCGCCAGATGTAAACATTAATGGCATCCTCCTCGGCTGAACTGTAATGTTAGCTAGCTTAGTTAGCTCACCTAGCAGTATCAGCTAGCTATGAACTAATAAACACGAGCCTCTTTCTGTGCAGTGATACGGTTGGCAGGTGTAGTTTGGTAAAAAATAAAATAGTTCCTACGTGAAACTGCTCACAACAAGGTCTGTGGATTATCTTGAGTGACAGGGTCATGATTTCTGGAAAGACACATTGCTGTTGAGTTTTCAAAATATATTTTTTTGGCAATTGAGCACCACAAGCCGAGTGCCATCTAGTTCTATTATATTGGAGAGAAGGCAGACGTGTCTAGGGCCGATATCTCCAACACTCTGCAACTCACACCAAAACAATCTAGACTGACAAATAGCACTACAGGTAAGAGGAAAATATGTATTTTTGATCATGGGGTGAACTGTCCCTTTAAGTTTTCAATGTAACAGAGGGCAAATGTTAACTCATGTTCATCCTATATGTTTTTATTGTATTGCTATTCAGAAAGCTAGTGGATCAGAAGCTAACCCAGATGATGATGATTAAGACTAGTGACAGGTTTTAGTCAGATTTAATTTATCTTTCATTTAAACATCAGAACTGTGAACCACAATCTTGATTTTGAGGATTTTTGTCACAATACCAGTAGGTATTGGCTGGTTATTAGAGACACTGTCAGATTGAATTATCTGGGTCACCACATTATTTATCCATTTGCTTTTATTCAATCTTTTCACAGAGAACCGGATCTCTGATGAACCTGGACTCCGTGCGATGCCCCGGCCTCATTGAATTTGGGAAGTATGAGATTCAAACCTGGTACTCGTCGCCTTACCCTCCTGAATATTCAAGGTTAATGTTGCTTTTACTCAACAAATATTACCAGTTTCTTTGTTACTTCAGTTGCATTTTATTTCAATGTCTTTTGGAAAAAAAAAATCCTCTCATGCTGAAGTACAAACCGCAGCTCTTTCTTTTGTCTTTGTCAGATTACAAAAGCTTTATCTGTGCGAGTTCTGTCTGAAGTACATGAGGAGCAAAAACATCCTCCAGAGACACACAAAGAAGTGTGGCTGGTTCCACCCACCAGCCAATGAAATCTACAGAAAGGACGACCTTTCCGTATTTGAGGTCAGCTTCCCTTTACAGCAATAAAGCAATAACTGTATGCTGCATGAGATTCCACTGAATGGGTTCTGGGAGGAGGAGGGGGGGGAGGAGGGGAAAAAAATGGGAACTGTTTGAACAGTGTCCTCTTGGTCTTTTTTATTCCACGTTTAGGTTGATGGAAATGTCAGCAAACTATTCTGCCAAAACCTCTGCCTGTTAGCCAAGCTTTTCCTGGATCACAAGACCTTGTATTATGATGTGGAGCCTTTCCTCTTCTACATACTTACAAAGAATGATGAGAAAGGCTGTCATCTTGTGGGCTATTTCTCCAAGGTAAGAATTACATTACAGTGATTATATGGGAAATGAAGGAACACCGCACATCATTTTTAAATGGTGATACATACTGATACAGTTACTGTAATTTGTCCATTTTTGTAACATGGGTTGAATTTATTCACTGCCGTGCTTAAATGATGAGCCGATAAATCAGAGTAAAAACGCCAAATATTAGTCGGTTCCAGCTTCTAAAGTGTGAGGATTTTGTCTGTTTTACATCGTTGTAAATCGAAACCCCGATGTAACATATATATATATATATATATAATATATATATATATATATATATATATATATATCTCTATGGGTGGGGGACAAATCGATACAGCATAGTATCGTGTGGCAATATTGTATGGATACACGGAAGTCAAGTATCGATCTTTTATTATATAAACTATTAACCTCTTAACAATACGACGGATGCTATTCTGTCTTACTGAGGTTGTAGCGGAATCAGTCTTAAAGCTAGAGTAAAAGATACTGGTATCATATGAAACTAGAAAAACCCAAGTTATCAATTGGCACTAACCATGTCATGATAGGTTGTTGGGAAGAACACTAAATAACGCTCCAAATTTACACTACATTTTGGTGAGGAAAATCTGCCATGGCCGTTTTCAAAGGGGTCCCTTGACCTCTGACGACAAGCTAGTATGACATGGTTGGTACCAATGGATTCCTTAGGTTTTCAAGTTTCATACTTAATACTGAGCCCACTACAACCTAAAAATCGCAAGTTGTGTTAATGCGTTAAAGAAATTAGTGGTGTTAAAACGAATTTGTGATAGCATGTTATTTTGTCAACTTTGACCTATATATACAGTATATACTATATATATATATATATATATTATAGATTAATTGAATAATCATAGAATAAATGACAGATTAACCATCAAAAATTATCATTAGTAGCTACAATTCAGAACAGAGTAATACTTTTTAGTGAAAGCTCATCACCCTCTGTATGTGTGTGTGTGTGTGTGTGTGTGTGTGTGTGCGGCGTGCGTGTGCATGTGCACAGCTTTAGACAAGGACAATGGCAGGTGCAGTAAATTGCCGGCTTCAGCAGAGCTCTGACATACTTGATCTGTTTCTCCTTCCCTCAGGAAAAGCTTTGCCAGCAGAAGTACAATGTCTCCTGCATAATGATCATGCCTCAGTACCAAAGGCAAGGATTTGGAAGGTTCCTTATTGATTTCAGTAAGTTCCTTAATGCTTTTTTAGACCACTGAACCACTGAGGGTTGTTTTTTTTTACAAACAATTTCAGATTAAGGGGTGAATTTGTTGCTTGTGGCAAGGTGCTGTTATTTGGTTAAGGCTTTGAAGTAGCCTAATCAAGAGCATTCATGTACAGTGCTTAGGCAATCACACAAGATTAGGAGTCAGAAACATCGCATTCTGGCTGCGTACGTTATTTGATAGCCAATAGTATTTCACCAAAGCCTGAAGAGCTTTTTCATAGAAAAATGCCCCCAATTCGTTCTCCTTGACTTGTGATGAGGTGTAGATACTGCTTTTATGTTTCAGCCCAGTAAACGCAGCACATACAATATTTAAAGCCTTGCGGTCCACTTTTGAAAACAGTTGCTGCCTTGAGTGGATTTCTGTGTTTAGGCAGGCAGTTTTTTCTTTTTTTGTCATTATAGGCGTTTTATTGTTTTGAAGAGTTGTCTCTTTGCCGAGTTCGTGTGTGATGAAGAAGAAGAAGAAGAGAAGGGAAAAAGGAGCGAGTGCGGGGAGGGCGGGCGGTAATGGAGCATTTGATTTCCTGTTCACTTTGGGAGCCATTGAGACACAGAGATGCAAGAGGATCTGTGATATTGAGAGTGTGCTGATAACAAAGACAGGGATTAAGGGAGATTGAACACAGCTGAGTTCTGAGCTCTTTGAAGGCTTTATTGGAAAATGTAGCTTTGGAGCTGGAAGTTGTTTAGATTAAGATTTTCTGTTCTATTGGATTGTATTAGAGGAACACTTTGTCTCAGGTAGCTGTGAGAGCGGAGCATTAGTGGGCGCCTGTGTGAGAAATGTTCCCTTTCAAAGCACTCAGAGCAGCTCTTTTGTTTTGGCTTATTAATGATAATATATTTGTAAAGTGGCACAATGAAATATGACTTTTTTTTCAATTAATTTATTTGAATATTCATCGCTAAGTGTTTGTTATCCAGGGCTCCTCTTCTTAGCTTTAGTAATGAATATTGTCATGATTACTGGAATATTATGTGTTCACTGTTTGGTGATTAGATTTGCTTGTTTGGTTCTCGGTAGTGGGTGCACATTAAAAGGCATTAATTAATTTCATGCTGCTCATAATGGATGACCCTTGACAGGGCCGCTATAAAACTAATTACACACAGATACATATTAGTTTTTGTTTTTTTTCTCTTGTTCGTTATCTCTCCTAAGTGTAGTCTCTTGTGAGCAATGACATCCAGCTGCTTCTCTGTTTCGCTCTGTCGCTTTGTTTCCTCTTTACTCCCCTCTTTAAACCTCCTTTGTTGCCCTTGCCAGCGTGTATCATAGCTTCTGACAGAGGTTGAAGGAGAGGGAAACTGATTGCCTCGCCTCCCTTTATACTATTTGAAGGTGAAATCCCAACCAGGGTTCGGTGTCACATCCTTACATGAATATGTAATCCATAAGGGAGTGGGCGTAGGGATTGAATTGCAATCTGAAATAACCACAGCAGCAGAAGCCTCTAGCTTGACTAAAGCATTTTGTTTTTGTTTGAATCTTGTCTTTTTAGGTTACCTTCTCACCAGGCAAGAAGGACAAGCCGGCTCCCCGGAGAAGCCGCTGTCAGATCTGGGTCGCTTATCCTACCTGGCATATTGGAAAAGTGTCATACTGGAGTACCTTTATAAGCACCCAGATAAACACATCAGTGTTAAAGGAATAAGCAGGGCCACTGGGATGTGTCCGCATGACATCGCCGCTACTCTCCAGCAGCTCGGCATGATTGACAGACAGGATGGCAGGTCAGTTTCCCGAGCCGCAGTCTCCTTCAGCCCGCGCTGTATGCTGTCTGACTTATCCAGGCCAGCGGGTATTTTTAACAGCGTATCCATTAATGCAGCTGAATATTGACAGAAGTAAGTCAGGTTAAGCACCCCCAAGGACACGGAGCACCTGCTGTCCCAAAGAGCTCGTCTTTGTGCTCGCATTTAACCACACGTCACCTCCCGTCTACACCGGCTTCACTCTTTGTGAACTCATTGGTTTTTTCTCACTGTGCACCCAGGATCGTGTTGATCAGACGTGAGCGATTGATCCAGAGGCACACGGAGAGCCTGAGGGCTAACCCGCGTCGGAACGAGGTGGACCCCGACGGCCTGCGCTGGACGCCTTCCACGACTCTCAACGCCGTCCTGTCTGAGGAGGAGAGGGAGGCGGAGATGGATGTAAGCGTCCTCGTTCAATCAGGAGACTGGTTATTTGTTTACACTTGCCTGCAAATGCTGTCATTGCATGTTTGTTTGATTAGCTGGAGAGTTCAAATAGAGGCCATTAATGGAGAAAGCATTATCACTGTCAGCAGGCATCTAATGTTGTGCAAAATTGCCCTGAATCACTTCACTACATAATTGATAGTGCTGAATATTCCATGAAATGCAATCTTTCCACGGTTGCTTAACGGAAATGTTTCCCTCCGTGACGGGCGCACATCCAATCAAGACGCTGCTCTTATTATCAGGAGGAACCTGCGGTGATTCATTTGTCATGATGTTAATTCCAATCTCTTGTTTTCCCATTAGCCTCATTGCTCAGATGTTGGAGCCGTGCGTGCGCCTTTTCCCAGAGATAATGCGTCTTGTCTGTTTAATTACCAGGCTGAGCGGCTGAAGGAGCAGGCCAGTTGCTGGGAGAAGGAGGAGAGGGAGGGCTACATGATGACTCACGGCAGCAGGCAACCTCTCACCAAGGTCCACTGTAAGGTTCCCTACAGGACCTACGAACGCCGCCCCGCGCTGTCCTGGACCAGGCGCATCCAGCAGTTGGCGGAAGCGAGCGATGACGAAGCCGATGACGACGACGACTCCGACGGCTCCGATGGCTCACCACCCATCCTCACAAAAGCCCATGCGATGCTCGCAGCCAAGAGAAAGGTGACTTTTATTGTTTGTTGATGCCTCTTCTGCATCACCACAGCATCAGCTATTTCCCCCCCTGGTGGGATTATCTCATTGATTATCTGGAGTTTTATTCCTGAACAAAGTGGAATTGAATGTATATCATTAGATATTTTCCTTCATTAGAGACCATGTTGTGTACTCTGGTGAGATGGAAAGGTTTGATAAATATTCATGAATTCAGTGGAGGGTTCAGTGGCTTCCTCCTGTCATCTGGAGCCTCCCCGTGTGCCTGCAGCTGTAGATAATAGATTGTGTTTTCACTGCTGGTGTCGAGACTGTGCAGGCTAAACCTTGTACTATTGTCAATGGTCATGGTTAATTTACTGCCCTCCTCTGTGCTTCTCACATCTGCTCCGTCTATATGGCACTGCCCCCTTGTGCTGGAGATAATATTACAGCCGGGCAGCCTGATGTCAGGGAGAGCTTTTCAACAAAAACAGTACGAAAACCAGAAAACAACAACGGTGGCTGTTAGAGTTTATTTAGTGAATTAGTTACAGTGTTGTTTTGACATCCTTCTTGTGAAGGATTTCGGAGAGCTCGTAGGCAGCCGGTGGGAAACAACTGTAGAGTTCAAAATATAGACTGCGGTTTCTGCTTACTCTGCCTGTCTCATTTGTGGGTTTCCACACCAGGCTGCATCGCTCAAACATTTAGTCTCACAGCGTGGTTTCAACATTTTACATTTAGCACAGCAGCCCGAATGAATTTCTGCCATATACTCATGGAGGTCATCCACCTAGTGCCCTTGTTTTCATTCTTCTTTTATTCTGTTTTCACTGATTCCTCTTTTATTTGTTTTTACAGAGAACCATTGTGCTCAAGAAGAGAGGGCGTAAAAGAAAGAGAATAAACAGCAGCGTGACAACAGAAACCATCTCCGAGACGACGGAGGTGCTGAACGAGCCGTTCGACAACTCCGAGGATGAGCGTCCTATGCCCCTGCTGGAGCGCACCTGCAGAGTGGGCGAGATGGAGGATGAAGAGGAGGAGGAGGAGGACGAAGAGGAGGAGGAGGAGGAACAGGAGGACAAGACACCAATTACACCAATGAAACGCCGGAGAGGTCGCCCCAGGCTGGAGAAAAATGCACGGAAAGACAATCTTGAACACTGGAATGAAGGTATTTGCATCTCCGCTGTAGTAAAATTACAAAGTACTATATTATCTCTCATGAACTTGTTTAATAGCAGATTGTTTTATCTTTCTGGCAGAATATTAAAGTGTTTTTTTCCCAACCTCTAGGAGCTGACGTCCTCTCTAAGAGACCCAGCAGACCCCGTCCAGTGAAACGGAAGAAAGGCTGGCCGAAAGGAGTAAAACGTGGCCCTCCCAAATGGAGGCTTAAGAACGAACGAAAGATGGGCTTCAAGCTCAACCTCTACACGCCCCCTGAAACCCCAATGGAGGCGGAGCAGCACCACATTCACACTGAAGAAGCGAAAGAGGAACCCGACCAGGATGTTGTCAGTGCTGATGAGTGCTCGGACAGCAAAGCAGGCCGAGGCTCGGCGAGTCCAGATATAACGCTAGAGAGGCTCCTCTCTGAGCCCCCGAGTCCTGTTGACAACGGCTCCCAGAAGTCCAGCTCCCCTGAAGGATCACCAGTGGCTTCTCCGGTGTGCTCACCTGCCGCCTCGCATGCAGCCTCGCCTGCCGCCTCGCCTGCCGTCTCGCCTGCCGCCATGTCCCCAAGGCCCGAGGACAGAGGCGATTCCCCAGAACCACCTGAAGACGACCAGCAAGAGAGCGAACACGGGCAGGACTCCCCAGCCAAAGATGCAGAACACAGCGCAGCGGGTGTTGAATCGCTGGAGAATGACAACGCGGAGGATGACGAGGAGGACGAGCAGAGAACTCAAATAGAGGATCAGGATGCAGATGATGAGGATGACAGTCACAGCAAGGCGGCAGAACCTGAGAACAGCAAGGCAGAGTTGGAGCAGAGTTCGAAAGAAATACCCGAATGCACCCCACCTTTTTTAGATCCAAAAGAAGACAACGACTCTGAGTTGAGTCAGCAGGTCTCTACAGTACCGTGTAGTGAAGAGGAACCGGCTACCGCTGCGGAAAGCATCCAGGAGGCAGTGACAGAAACGACAGTAGCAACGCCACCACCTGAAGCAGTAGCAGTCGCTTCAGTCGCTGCTGTGGACTCTGATAATCCTGCAGACTCTGAGTCAGAGGAAGAGAGCGCGTCCAGTCCTTGTCCGGATCACCCACCTCCTCAGCCTGCGGAGAGGCCACCGCTCAGTCCCGTGCTGAGGGAGGATCCCCCAATCTGTACAGAGATTGACTCAGAGACAGCACAAGCTGTTCAGTCCCTGACGCAGGAGACCGAGAGGGAGAATGTTTTCCAGGACATTGTGGAGAGCCAGGAGCCCTGCAGGACGCTGCAGACTTACGCCCACGTGGCTCAGAGCCCCCAGCTCACCTCGCTGGATGACTGCCCCCAGTCGGACCACAGCAGTCCCCTTTCCTCCGCGCAATCCCATCCCAGCCAGTCGGTACGCTCCGTCAACAGCCCGGCGGTCTCCATCCTGGAGAGCGGCTACACTCAGATCAGCCCCGACCACAGCGCCATCTCGGTGCCCTCGCTCCACAACATGGAGACGAGCCCCATGATGGACGTGCCGTCGGTGTCGGATCACTCGCAGCAGGTGGTGGACAGCGGCTTCAGCGATCTGGGCAGCATCGAGAGCACCACAGAGAACTACGAGAACCCCAGCAGCTACGACTCCACCATGGGGGGCAGCATCTGCGGGGCAGGCCCCTCCCAGAACAGCTGCTCCTATGGCAGCATCCCCCCCAGCGGCCTGGCCCAGAGCAGCTGCGCCGTGAGCCAGCAAATGGCCGCCGTCAACCCCGGCAGCTGCGGGATGATTCAGCAGAACAGCCTGAGCTCGCCGCCGCACTGCAACGTCAAGTCGCCGCAGGGCTGCGTGGTGGTGGAGAGGCCCCCCAGCAACAGCCAGCACAGCCAGCACAGTCAACACAGCCAGCGCAGTCAACACAGTCAACACAACTCCCACAGCAGGCACGTCCCCCACAATCAGCACAGCCAACACAATCAGCACGGTCCACACAATCAGCTAAGCCAGCACAGTCAACACAATCCCCACAACCAGCATAGTCACCACCACAATCACCACCTGCAGCACAATCAGCTCAGCCAGCACAATCAGCACGCCCAGCACGGCCTTCACAATCAACACAGTCAGCACAGCCAGCAGCAGCCCATGGCGCAGTGTGCCATACCCACCAACTTCACCACCACCATGCAGCTGGCAGACATTCCCGAATCTGGCAACCCAAATTTCGCCCTCTACGAGAGGATCAACCACCAGGCGGAGTACGGCAGCGGGCACTACTCGCAGTCGTCCGGCCTCAGTCTCGCCAAGCTGCAGCAGTTCACCAACACGTTCATAGACCACCCTCACTCGCTGCCTTTCAACCACTCGGCCTCACACCCCATCACATCTTATGCAAACACCCCGTCGCTGTCGTCCCAGCACTCCAGCCTGGTCTCCTTGTCCCAGACCCCGCATCGAGTCCCCAACCCACAGGTGCAGGCCACCATGACCCCGCCCCCGAATCTCAGCTCCCCGCCGCCCATGATGCTACAGCGCAACATGGGCATCCCGCCCTCGCAGCGGATCCAGCCCCAAATGGCCTCCAAGAGTCACATCTCCGCACGCTCCAAGTCCGCCCCGCTGTCGCACCACCAGCAGCAGATGTACGCCCGGCCGCCGCAGACCGTGGCCATGCAGGCGCCGTCCAGGACGCTGGCCGCCATGCCGCGCATGAACATGAGCGTGAACATCATGCCGGCACCGGGCTACAATGTCAACTCCATGAACATGCCCTCCCTCAACGCCATGAACAGCTACAGCATGAGCCAGCCCATGATGAACAGCGGCTACCATGGCAACCATGCCTATATGAACCAGTCACCCCAGTACTCTATGCAGATGGGCATGATGGGAACACAGCCATACCCCCAGCAGCCCATGCAGGCTCCACCACATGGCAACATGGTGTACACTCCAGCTGGTCACCATGGTTACATGAACACAGGCATGTCCAAGCAGTCCCTGAAAGGGCCTTTCATCAGGCGGTAACTCTCCGCCGCAGGACTCCGCTGGTCCTTTTTTCTCGCGTGCATTTTGCTGTTTAAAGATGCACTGATCTGGCCTTTTTGTTTTCTTTTTTTGGTGTCTTTTTTCTTATTGTTTTATTACTTAAAAACCAGCAGCAGCACTTGGAAAGAATGCAAAAATGTTCATCAATGAGTAAAAACTTTGAAGCTAATGTTAAAAAGTATTTTTGTTTCTCCAGATGGGAAGCCTTACATCATTACGATGAAAATCTATTTAATTAGTGTTAGTGTCTCTGATGTGTCTTTAGAGCAGGCGGGTTCAGAGCTCAGCGGTAGAGATTTCATCAGTGGTCTTGCAGTCGTGTAGCAGCCTCAAATGAAGCCATTTAATGTGCCTGCTACAAGTGGAGTTAGTGGCTGTTTGAACCTGTTCAGTGTACCTGTCTAACAGTGCTGACAATTAGTTTGTACTATACTCATGCCTTTGTATATTTAAATTATTGTACTTATTTTGTAAAGTGACAACTAGCATGCTTCAGTCTCTGTTAGTGACAGTGCATTGAGTAGTACTGTACAAGTGTTGTGCTTAATAGCAAGCCATTTTAAAGATATCTGGCCTTTATTAGGTTTCCCTCCGCGGGGAGAAAGATGAAACTATATTTTGTTAATTCTAATAATGTAAAAAAATGTAAACTTAGTCCTGTTTTCTGTTCGGTTTGAGAGGTTTTATTGCTATGTATGTATAATTCTGAAGTCTTTTGTAACAGATCTCCTTGAGGCAGCTTTCTGTTTAATAAAGCAGACTGATTTCTGTCAAAAATAACAAAGCATATCTCAGTGTTTGTACCCTGAAAGTTCTAAAACATTTCAAAATGTCCAGAAGTGTGGCAGAATTTAAAAAGAACTAAATGATTATAACGATGAATAACAATAAAGAAAATATAAATTTAGTCCAAAGTTGATATTTTACATAATGCCTTTAAAGCTACGTTTTCATTCCATCTGTAGATTTGTTTTCTATCTTTATAAAATGTTGGATTTATATTTTACCGAAGTGTAGAAGAATAGAGCCTGTGAATAGACCAAACTAAGCTAATGGATTGCATGTAAAACGCAACTTGTACTTGTGTTTTTGTTTATATTGCTCTTTTGTAGCCTTTGTACCTGTACAGAGTTGCTGGTAAGAACAGGAGGGAAATACCTGGCTATGTGCACAAAAATCGGACAGAATGACATTCTTGTATTTATGACTTTTCTCCTTTTGTCAGTCACTTAAAAATGCTGTACATTTTAGCATAAGAATAAATTATGATTGACCATGTACTTGATTGTTCTCCTTTTAATTTGACATATTTACTAGCCTGAGGCGTGTTACAGAATGAGAATGCAATGATTGAATTTGTGGTAATCCAGGCAGCTGTTTTCTCTGCAGAAAAAGTATTTTAAAATAAAAAGAAGTCAAAAAGGAAACTTGACTTGGACTCGACTGCTCTGAGACTTGATTTACTTCTTGTTTCACCCTCTAAAACCCCAACTTGACAAAGCAAAAACATTCACGTCTCACGTTTTTACCAGGTAAAATCCCAGAAAAGTGAAGAAAAAACAACAACTAATGGGACAACAACAAGCAGGTCTTGCATGTCCATACACATCAAATATTTAAATTGGTCTCACTTAATATGCAAACAATATAGTTAACACAACTTTAAAGGGAAAATGTTCACATGCTGTGTCATTTTCATGGACAGCATTCAGAGACCTGAAATCTTGCATCTTGACTTGTAATTTGCTTATTTAGACTTGTGACGTGACTCGAGACATGATGAGATTTACACTGGTTGACTTGATACTTAACCTGGATTTGTCTCACATCACTTAAAGTTGACTTGGACTTGTCTTCAATGACTTGCAACTAACAGCTTGAGACTTGACTTTTCACAAATTACTTGAGACTCTACTTGGACTTGTGTCAAATTACTTGAGACCTAAATTGGACTTGTCCTGAATGACTTGAGACTTGGACTCGTTTCAAAACTTGTGACTTGACTTTGATTTGTCTTAAATTACTTGAGACTTCGACTTGTCCTGAATGACTGTTAACGTGACTTGGACTTGAATGACAAGAGACTTTTATTTGTCCCCAATGACTTGAAACTTGACTCAGACTTCTCTTGAATGATTTGAGACTTGGCCTGAGATTTGCTCTGATACACTTGAGACCACGACTTGTCCTGAATTACTTTCGCTGGAACTTGGACTTTTATTCGTCCCCAATGACTTGAAACTTGACTTGGACTTGTCTCAAATTACTTGAAACCCCACTTCAACTCGTGTCCAGTGACTTGAGGCTCGAACCTGAGGCTTGACTTGCCCCACGAGTGCTCCAGTCAGCTCTGCTCTGTACCCTCTTCTCTTGGCTCATGGAGCTGCATGTCCAGCTCTCTCAGCTGTTTCAGGAAGCCCCAGTTGGGGATGATCCTCCTGCATCTCGTCACGTGCTCGATGGCGTCGACCACCGTCATCTTCTCACAGATCATCAGGTAGGCGAGGAAGAGTGTGGCGGACCGACTCCTTCCCATCACACAGTGCACCAGCAGTTTATCTGCACATACAAGAATCAAGCAATCAGGGAACAGCTACAATACACAGTTTTTCTTATTTTTAGTCAATTTAAGGGGTCAGTTCACACAAATCATGAAAACATTTTTTTTTTACTTCACTACTAGTGGTGTCTAACCATGCAGAAAGTTATGGTTCAAGGATATCCATGACTGCGATTTCAATCAATATGACAAACATCAATCAAACATAACAATTGTTTGGTTTGTGATAAAAGCACTAAATTTGGCAGATGTATTGATAGATATATTGGGAACAAAATTGGATATTTGGCCATCACAAACTAGCACCCTGATGTCCGTGGCATTTGTCAAAATTGCCACCGGCAGTTGGTCAAACTTTTCTATCCCATTGGACCCACATGCAATAACGGACATAATCTAGATCCTAATAACCCCAAGAACCAAATAAAATATCACATTTTTATGGGCGTTAACAAAGTATTCAGTCATTTTATTATGTTCTAATTTTAACATGTAGTGCCGTGAAGCAATGCCTGTAGATAATCCCTGGAAACCAGTACGTTATTTCCCGAAAAATACACATTGATTTCATGTCTTTGAGCTCCACAAATGAAAATTCTTGTCATGCCATTATACAAGGATGGTGGCTGAAGTTTAAGGGTGAATATCTCAAAACCAGGGCAGCTAGAACTAAAACTTTTTACCATCAACTCAATACATGAAGCTGAATCAAATTTCAATTGTGGTTCTCGAAGCATTGAAAAACTACATCTTGAAAGACTGAACTTTTTCTTTGAGCACCATAAACATAATTCTCTTCATGCACCGATTCGACTGTTATCAGGCCATTAAATAGCACCATAGATGTGGAGTCAATAGAGGCCTACTACGTTGTAAAAGTGAAAGTGAAACTTAAAAGCAAGACGTTCTAATGTAAATGTGAATGAAACATTACGTTTTGAAAACAAACAAAAAGCCTTCTTTAGGTTTAGGCAACAAAAACAGTTAAGTTTAGTGGAAAACATTGTGTTTTGGTTTAAAATAACTATGTTTGAAAAGTGAAAGTGAAACTCGAGGTTACTAACCCTAACCCCAACTACACGCTATTGGTTTTACAAAGCCCTGTGCTTGTGGTGATTGGCTCGGAGCAAAACCATACAAATTGTAATTTTTTCTAGATTTGGGTACAAAAAGGATCAAATGCAGGTATTGTTTGACTGGAGAAGTTTCAATACTACCTGGTACTGTTTTTTTTCCGTTGATACCTTAAAAGGTATCGAGTACTATAGTACTAGTACTATATTACTTATTTTTTAGTTTTTTAGCTTACTTTACCTTTTTTTATTTTACTTATCTTATTTACTAATTTTTACTTAATGTATCTTACTTTTAGGCACTGGTGCTAGAAATAGTGCTTTTTATTTTATACACTTGTATTTTATACACTTGAACTTGTTGTAATTTTGTTGTATTTTTGAGCAATCTCTGGCACAAGAATTTCCTTCGGGATTAATAAAGTTCTATCTTATCTTATCTTATCTTACTGATACCCAACCCTAGACACCACTAAATCATTTCTGTGATGTGGCTGAAATGACCCTTTAACTATGTGATGTCTTACTCTGAGGATTGCTCAGTGTTTCTTCTATAAACCGGGCAGCAGAGTGGAAATACTGGCTGATGTCAAAGGTTGTGACGTCTTCTGCTACCACGCCATAGTACACGACGTCCATATCACTATAGTAACCAGCTCCGGTGTCCACATTGTTCCACGTCCCTTCTGCTGCGTTCAAGATGTGCGTAATCCCCAACCTCTTCAAATTATGCTTGTCCTTTGCAGTCTCCCTGCAATAAATGTCATGTATATTATTTGAATCCTTCATTATTTTAGTAATTTAATACATTTTTTACTCACTCGTCCCCGATGTAGACATGAGGCCAGACCTCGTTGACATGAGTGTAAGCCACACTCCCACGGTTTAAGATTTTCTCCAGCTCATAGCCCCCAGGTGTGACATATTCATCCACTGGACTGGATTCCTCCGCAGCCTTTGTAACATTTATCTTGGTTCCAGTCTTTGACTTGTGAGAAGCCATTTTCTCGCTGTGGCTTCCTTTCACACATGATTTATTAGCTTAAGGGGGGAAAAAAGAAATAGCACACTTGCCTCTACATTCGTGTAAAAAGAAAAATAACAGTTTTTGTTTTTCACATGCATCCCCACTCACCGAGAGATTGAAGTCCTTCGTTTTCCTGCTTGTAAATTTTGTTTTGATCATTCTGGCAGCTTGTTGTGAAGCCGTTCTTAAAGGCAGAACATGGTGGGGTTTAATTCTGGCAGGCTCAAGTGAGGGCACAGATTGTATAACCGCTCTGTGACGGGAATCAAATGCGGAGGATATTTTTAGGGCTGTGATGTGGCGGGCCCCTGACCTTAGCTGCCACGTTTGCTGCCTGTGGGGAAAACTTCCACCCAGCCAGTCGCTGCCATCCACTTCTAAACACACAACTTTAATCTCCGCTGCTGGCAGGAAGCTGTGCTTACCCAAACTTTGCACCCTGCCAACGGATACCCATACTCACTGGAGTGAGCAGGGTACTCTGAGCTTTTTTGCTTCGACTCCTTGAAATTGTCTCTTTTAGCCTTTCTGCATATATCTTCAGAAAAACGTTCACAACACCCGTTCAGGATGTTCTGCATTTTTCTGGAGCCTCTCGGGGGCCACATAAGAGAAACAGAAACGTGTCAGACTGTTAGACAGATGAGCTTTTTCACAGGATGGCACATGTCTTTTGATTCCCCGTTATATGATATGCACGGTCCATTCAGTGATCTAAATGCGAGCCAGCAAAGTGAGAGTGTGATGATGACTGTATTGCAGAATGGCTGGATGAAGCTGCTAACATGTCAGACAGAGTTTTCACACCATCAGACTCCTTTATTTTTCCCTCATATCTTCAAACTCTGCCATCATTCATTCTGACAGTGAAATCATTAAACCTGTGATATCCAATTCCTTTTATTTTGACAGCATCTCCCTCTCCCTCTCTCTCTCTCTCTCTTTCTCTCTCTCTCTCTCCCAGCGTGCTCTGGAGAGCATCTCTTATTAAGATGGCTTCAGCGTTTCATCTCTTTTCAAAGTCTGACCTGAATCTGTATACACACTCAGAACCATGCTGGCATATTTTTATCATCTTGTATCAAGCCTCTTTAGACATCACAGTTTTTAACTGTACGACGCCGGATTGCAGCAGTTAAGACAGTATTTTTGAGGATTGTGAACGTATAAGTGGAGCATTGTTTATTTATAGGCATACACTGGCTTTGGGTTGTGCTACTTGTGTTAATGGCCTCTGTGATATTGATTGTTCTGTGTGTGTAACCCTATGGTTTCAGCTCCTTAATTCATGTATGCCTTACATTTTTTTTTGCTGACTGTTTTAAAATGCATGCAGCTCTAGATTTATTTGATGTATTTTTCCCGACACTGCAGACAGCCAGAGGTTTCAAATCCTTTCTGCACAATATGAAAACCATTTTTTTTCTGTATCAAGTCAGTGGAGACGAGTTCAAGTCAAGACACACGTCATTCAAGATAAGTAAAGTCTGGTCTAAGTAAAGTCTGGTCTATAACAGCAGTAAAGAGGTCTATCACAGCAAGTCACAAGTCCTTTGGTCTTCAAATCAAGACGGAAGTCTTTCAAGTCTCTGAATGCTTAGGGTGACCAGATCCCAACAAACCAAATGTGGGACAAAGAGTATGTTTGTGTGGGACAATGTGGGACACGTTATCAAGGCTGAGAGGCTTTGATATAATGTTTATCTAACTTAAAAACATTTCTATTCTGCTCCTTATCTTGCAACATCTCTATGCTTAGCCGAATGCATCCATAGATCGGCACATCGCCTTTTGATCCGCACGTTTCATGTGAAGACTCACATGAACTGTGTCGCTTCATGTCGTATTAATCCCCATGTGAAACGGAAAAATAACTGGCAAATTTTATAAAAAACTCTGAGAATCGCCTTCCATCGGCTTATAAATTAAAGTAGTTTCACAGTCTTTGTTGTAGCTGCTTTTCCTTTTCTTTGTGGTAGTTTCCATCACATTCCGCCTAAATCTGTATAGCTTGTGACTTTGCGGTGACTGTAAGCATCTTTGTTACTCGTTACTATTGCAAGCGAGCAGGTTTGGCGAATCAGTGATCCTAGCTTGCAAGTTAGATCGTTCACGCGATGGGCAAGTGCAAACAAAGTGCTCTCAAAGCAGTAGTTAAGTCATGCTACTTGTGACTACGAGGGAAGGAAAAACTGGATTTTGCTCTTTAAATCCTTTAAGTTGTGAAGACCTTGTTTTTCTTCAAGTGTAATGTAGCCTCCAATTTTTAGGTGGTGCTAAGAGGAATAAACTTCATAAATCTCTTATTATTGACAGCATTTACTTCTACTGTTACTTTCAATACTTCAGAAAATCTAATATCAGAAAATTACTTTTGATAATACAGTAAATATCAGACTCTTTAAGATTTTTAGTCAAACTTCTACTAAAGTCATTTTCTGCTTAGATATGTGTACTTTCATTGAAGTGTGGCTTTCAGGTACTTCATCCACCACTGGTCAAATGCAAAATGTCAAAAAGTACCAGGATGTGCTAATTGTATTAATACTGCATGCAACGGTAGGTACTTTGTAAGGGCAGCTGCAGTATGTACTAAAAGTAAAAAGTAAAAGTGTGATTTGGAACATAGCCCTGTTGTGTGATTGAGGACACTCCTCCTCATGATTAAACACACCTGTTGTCTGTTTAATGCCTGTGGAGCTGTTGGTTGTGCCTCAATACCGTGAAGAAGACTGTCATGTAGAAACATTGGTGAATTATTAAACCATTTTTTTGCATAGTGGCTACTACGAGTGTGAGACTATTTTCCTCTACACTTGTATTTTTACCGTGGTCAGCACCTCTCTAACACTGGTGTGTGCGTTCCTCCTCTCTCTCATCCGGTAAGTCTCTGAATGCTGACATTTAAAATGACAGCGCGTTTGAACATTTTCATCCTCAAAGCTGTTGTGTCTTAACATATCTGAGATGAATTCCCTTCAAGGACGGCGATTAATAACTTAATGTTTATATATGATATATAGATATTCAAGCTCTGTGGCTATGCACGGGCTGTTGTTTAGTTTCAGGATGTCATGTCAAGTCATGTCTTTAGGGAGTCAAGGCTCAAATCCTCCTTTTTGTTTGTGAGTCCGGTCGAGTCCAAGTCTTAAATCTACTAATCCACAGTGAATATCAAGTCTCCATTTATTTTTGTTTGTCAGTTATTGCTGTGAGGTCACACGGCACAGACCTCTCAACTGAAGCTGCACTTAAACTGCATTATAATGCGATGGAAAATGTGATGGATTACACAAAGTGTGCCAACTGATTTTCATACTGTGTAAATTATTGGAAACCAATAGTTGCCTCGAAGGTAGAGAAATACATCAACAAATCTTAAATAAAGCAGCCATGTTTATCTGCAATGTAAAGAATATGTGATTTGTATTAAACAGATCAAAAGATCCTTGTTGGAGATAATTCTTTCCCGATGCTTTATTTCTCCGGTCCTTAATGTTGTGTTGTTTTCCTCTGCAGGGCCAAGGATGAGTCCAAGTGACAGAGCTGATTCAGGAATCCAACATTTGGAAGAATGTTTCTGTGCCTTCGAACGGCCTCCACAGCCTCTACGAGGGTGAGTCTCTCTCTGATCATGAGGAAGGCCAGCGTTAGAGTCGCTGAGCGGCTGATTCCTCGTGCACAGTGGACGAGCACTTTACCTACACGGACAAGAGACAGATAATGACGCGTTGAGGCAAATTCGTTTTAACACCTTTTATTTCTTTAACTCAGTAACGCAACTTGCGATTTTTAGGTTGTAGCGGGCTCAGCTTAAGTGAAGATACCACATTACTACATCAAATGAAACTAGAAAAACCTAAGGAATCCATTGGTACCAAACATGTCATAGCTTGTTGTGAAGGAGGTTAAATAACGCTCCAAACTTACGCTAAATATTGACGAGGAAAACTGGCATGGCCATTTTCAAAGGGGTCCCTTGACCTCTGACCTCAAGTTATGTGAATAAATATACATACATTTGCATAAAGCAGCATATTTGCCCACTCCCATGTTGATAAGAGTATTAAATACTTGATAAATCTCCCTTTAAGGTACATTTTGAACAGATAAAAAACGATTAATTTGCGATTGAACACCTTCATACAAACTTATTTTAGAGTTTTTGGAGAAAGACATCTTTCTTGTATGCTGTCAAGCAGCAGCTGAGTTTTAATGAATAAATGCAAACAATTTCTGCATTTTTGGGTCATCATTTTTCAGATTTACGTTATAACGTTACAATCAGATTTTCTTGGCTCCTTTTTATTTTACCACAATATTTTGTGCTATGATACACAGTATTATTACACCTCTAACCTAATGCGTTGCTTTTGTTTTCTGTGGCTCAAATGGACTCAGCGTACCTTTCTGACTCAGGGCACCGTGAATGAAATCAGCCGTCTCAGTGAAGAATGGGCTCAAGTCAAAATCTTTACAGTCTGGTGCTTCCACTCCATGATACTGTATGCTGGTGTCTTTGTAGAAACGTGGCCCAGTGTCAATGTGCTCGGGGCCATCTGCAGCATTCACCACATGTGTTATTCCCAGATCCACTAACAGGGTTTTACGCTGAGCTGTAGCCCTGTAAACGACACGAGATGACACAAGGAATGGAGAATTTTCTCGCCTGTGGCCAGCTCTGCGAGCGTATGTTTGCGAATGCATCACTGGTGACTCAAATGTACAGATTTTATATTTGTCCCATGAGTTGGCCAAATATGGGACTTGTTTGCAGCAACAGTTTCACAATCAGATCACCATATTGCAGCGGGGCCCCGAAGTGAGAATGTCACTTACGCGTCTCCGATGTAGAGGTTGGGCCAAACCTCGTTGACAGCTCCGGTGGGGCGTCTGTTCTTCAGCAGAAGGCTGAGCAGATCGCAGGTGGGCGGTGTCTGATACTCTGGCTCCTCCTCTGGGCTCATGATCTGCATCTTTCCCCTTCAGTGTTGTTGTGTAATTATCGCAAATTATATTCAGCTCAACACTGAGATAACAGTTAGATCATTTCCCCCCAAAGACTTGATGTTCCCGGATGGAAAATGTGAGAAGTTATTGCTGCTGCCCTGCTAGTTTTTCCTTCCTGTAGGCATTTGGAAAGGAAGCGTGATGAACTCTCACCTTGTTGGTGCAACTCGCTCTGTTTTCCATCTGAGCAGAGTATCAGTGTTGTTTAGAGGCTGAGCCCCGCTGGAACGAGACAGCTGAAGATGCCAGAGTCTGGGCAGGAGCAATGTGGACTATTTATTCCTCAGATGACTGTGACAGAAGCCAGACTGCTTGTGTTGTGACAACTTTAACTACAGAACCACAGCAGTGATTACAGTTTTAAAGGAACAGTGTGCAGCATTTAGAAATGGAATATAATATTAATGAGTATGTTGGAAATCGTGTTTTCGTTGCCTTCGAATGAGCTGGAAGATAATAGCGCTGTGTCTACACAGACAATAATCTTTAGGATAAAGTCATTGTTGGTTTGGTTAATATTTGTTTATTACAATAAAAAGGCTTTATTGTAATATAAGTCACTTTAATTTCTTCACAAAAAATGGAATTTATCTTACAAAGAGAAGACAATCAGTGCATGTTTTTCTACTTCAAACTCAACAATATAATCCATATTTATAGACTGATGGGTTTTATCTCAAGTCCTCCCGTTGGCGCTCCAGCTCCTCGATGGCACCTGGCAGTGCAGCTTTGTGTCCAGCTCTCGGAGCTGCTCCAGGAAACCATTGTTAGGTGAGATGTTCCTGTTGGCGCTGACGGCTTTGAGGGCGTCCACCAGCGTCATGTTCTCGTGGATCATCAGGTAGGCCAGAACCAAGGTGGACGAGCGGCTAAGACCCATCGCACAGTGGACAAACACTTTACCTGCCAAATCAGAGGAAACAAAAAACTTCCTGTGGATCAGCTAATGGATGTATGAAGAGAACTGGATACAGCGTTGGAGGCGGGGCCTCGTTCATCCCTATGTTAGTTGCTCAGTGGCGCATGATGCCAAAATGGCTCGACTTCCGAGTGAAAAAGTACCCGGATCTTCCGGCGATCTTCTGCATCCATTGGGCCCATAGAGCAGGCGCAGCAGTGTCCGCTCAGTCACATGGCTCGGTCACGGTGTCGCAACCGTCATGGCTTGCTAACTTCGCCTCCCAGCCTTCGCTCCAGCCTCAGTCTGGGTCTCATTCACATGAACGGAGTAAGGAAAATAACTCTCGATTCGGCTATTAGTGCATTTTACAACTTTTAGATGATGATGATTTAAATAAGGACTATTCAAATTATTCGCCGAGTTACAGACATCTCTTTCCCAATGTAAGTCTATGGGAAAAAGTCTTTTTGGGCCCAATGGCATCACATGATGGACACGGAAGTTGTAGTACCACAGTTTGGCCACTACGAAAATTGCCATCAACGACCGGCGCTCTTCCTGAGGGCTTGTTTCAGCCACCAGCTCCATGTCTGTATCTACAACCATAGAAGTTTATTCTAACTGTCTAATTTGTTACTCTGTGGATTAAAAACCATGTCTGTATCTACAACCATAGAAGTTTATTCTAACTGTCTAATTTGTTACTCCTCTGTGGATTAAAAACCATGCACACATCACAGAGAGGAGTACTTCTAACTCCCGACTAAAAGTTTTTCAACAATGTTGCAACAAATGTTTCTACACACGGTAATCCCTGGTTCCTTATCGGGCCCGAGGATTAGGGCGCATAGGAGCGCGTAATTGAACTGTCTTGGCGTCTGTGTATTTCGGCTGGGGATTACTGTAGGCCCCGCCACACACTGGAGCCCCCGATCAGCCAGCATGTGAATGAGGAGGCCTCATCTTATTACTGTCATGTCAGATACCGACTTCGCTTTGCATAACAGGCCGGGCAGGCACAGGCCACAAACATAATTGTGTAATTTCCATGTCCAATAAAAGTGTTGCTTACAAATTACCAGGGCAATCCATTTAAAACCAATTTTCCTGGCCAAGGTCTGAGTTTATGAGAAGATTACCGTGGGGGAAAGATATTAGCTTGATATTATGTTTAGTGTTTGATTTGCATTTTAATGACTAATACAACTGGGGGCTGCTGTAATGGGAATTGACTCACAAATGTTTCTGTACTTTGCCTTGCAGGTAAAAAAAAGTGTCTCCCCCAAGTTAACGTGTAAAAAATGATGAGAAATACCGTGAGTCCGGCGAGAGCTCCTCACCTGTGGGTGAGCTCAGAGCGTTCTTGATAAAATTGGCCGCTGGGTAGAAGAAGGGACTCAAGTTAAAGGATGGCATGTCAAAAGCTTCCACTCCATGATAAGTGATTCTGGTGTGTCTGTAGAAGCTGGCGCCCGTGTTCACGTTGAACTTCCCGTCAGCAGCGTTAAGCACATGGGTGATGTGGTGAGCCTGCAGTGTCCTCTTGTCTTTGGCTGCGTACCTAAAGGGAAAAGGCATAATTATCTGTCAGTGCTAATAAGTGAAAGAAGGGTTCATCATTTGTATGAGCATACATATGACCATCAAGATATGGCCTAGCACATGCATAAGATTTGCACGGTAACATGCTAATATTTAGCATATTTGTCTAACAACAAAGCATAAAATGAGAATATTAGTTCCTTAATTTATACGTGGGTTCAAAACCTGGCAACCCAAAAGTAATGTAACTACTAACTCATTCAAAGGGATTTATATAACTTGCAATAATTTTTTGCCACTAGGGGGCAGCAGAAACACGCTGCGAACACAAATAATCCTATAAGTGCTAAATGCGAAATTGGGAGCATTTCTATTGCCTCCGCACGGCTCTCAACATGGCGACAGCCGAGTTCGGCAGCTCGTAGCTAACGTTGCTAATAGTGAAAACAACGGCTGCCAGAGCTAACAGTGTTAGCCTGAGGAGAAAACCGGAGGGTGGATGCTACGATTCCACAAGGGCGCCGTTGGTCGGGACAGCATTATTAGCTGTAACCGCCGTATGACGGCAGCGCAGAGCAGCGGCTGTGAGCTAGCCAGTGGGGCACACTCACATGCACGAACATGCACTAAAAGCACACGCGGCTTGCCCGGCTACGTCAACAAAGCACGGAGAAGCTTGGATTCCAACACACACAGAGAAAAAGCGACTTCATTCTCTGCTCAGGTAGACATTACTCCTCTATATCTTTCCAAATAGTTGTTTACTGCTACATTAATGCTCTGGATATTGTATAGAGAACCTTTAACATGCATAGGGTTAACACGGTAACAATAATGTTGAGTATATTTGTCTAACAACAAAAGTAACTCAATTATCTGTGGGTTCATCCTTACAAACGAAACTTTTTATGAAGTAGTCGTGATCCATTGTTAATATAAAATATATTTATTATAGCTGTTTTTATCATAAATAAATGATTGTTAATTGTTTTATAACCCTTTCATTTTTTTGTATAATTTATTAGTAGGCCTTATTATAAAGCATGCAATTAGAAGGAATGTTTTTACTGTTCCAGTCTCACATGTCTCCAATGTAGATCCTGGGCTGAACCTCATCCAGATGGCTGCTGGTCCCCGTCTTTGTCCACATCAGCCTCTGGAGCTCTGAAGCCGGGGGGGTCTCATACCTGCCGTCTGCCCCCTCAGGGCTCGCCAAGCAGCTCAGGCCTCTGGGCATGTCTGGATGCTCCACTTCTGCTTTTACAACCTGTCGCATAGAAAGCATTTGATATTCTAACAGAGTTTAACTGGGAGTTTAAAGCAGCGGGGTTTGTTGAACCAACAAAACTTGCGACTGTTATGAAATTAGGACGGAAATGCGAAGAAAGGAAATGCGGATACAGTTTCAGGCATCATCTGATTCTTCTTTAGATGCTCAATAACTCCACTGATGATATCTAATAGGCTTTATTGAAGAGAGAGGTAGCACTGAAAGAGCAATACAATAGGGGATTACAGCGCGGATCGTTAAATAGAACATCAGGTATAGAGGCCTTTAAATATAGACTATAATTATGCCAATAAATGCACTCCAAGGCTGCAAAGGACCACAAGAACTCATAATTGTAAGATGACCTTATGAAGCTCATTATTTTATCTACAGTTCAGTAGCACTTATGTAGGTTTATTTATCTCCAGAGATACAGAAAATTGGTATTCAAGGCCTATAAACATAATTTCCTGCAGGCAAGTCCAACCTGTGCATTTACAATTTACACACTGGGCTTGAGAGAGACTTATGCTATTCATACTGTATACATTAGCATCCATTTAGGCAGCTGTGTGATTGTGCTCCAGGCTGAGGACGTATACAAACGATGTGTAGTTATATAGCAAAGAAAGCGATGCAGCTTCTTATTTGCATTCTGCCGGTGTGCGTGGAGACATAATGTGACACTCAGAGACTTATTGTCGTGTCCACAGGGATGAGTCGTCGAGACCAAATCTGTTTCCGTGACCTTTTGTTAAGCTGCCGCGGCATATGGAGGTGCACTCAAACATCATCATCCATCCCTGCATGGTTGCAAGAAAAAAAAGCTGCATCTGACTCGGCATATGCTCCGTGCATATGAGCGTTGAAGGCAGAGTAAAATGTGTCTTTGCACAAGTACAACATGTGCCCGGAGTACCTGGAGGCTCTTCTTTCTCCTCATTGATCTATAAGTACAACCCTTCCCTCCCTCCCACAGTCAGGGCAGAGAACTGATTTCCCTGGTGCACATGTTGAGCTGCAGCGCTGCTTTCATAGCCTCCCCCCTTAGGCTAACCTGTCTTTCCTGCTCTACTTCTGTGTAATTAAAGATGCTATGTATGGGAAAAGTGCCCACGGTTAACATGGAGGGCAAATAAAAATGGCTTTTTTTTTTTTTTACCTCCTCCGGGCCTCTTCTCGGTGGTTTTATGAATTACACTTCCACTCTTTAGCCTTTTCGGATGTGGTTCGTCCGGATTTGTGAGCAAATTAATAAAAGAAGAAAGAGCGGTAATCCATCAGTATCATCACAGTACATCCTTGTTTATTAAAGTGCTTTATACACATGTTTACCTTGCAAACAACATAAATCCATACACTGCACAGTCTAATAAATATTTTTTCCAACATGGACTTCTTCTATCTGCAAACAAACAACACCATTGTTAGCAGACACTTGCCTTGGCTGGAAACGTTGCTTTTCAAGGTCTCTGTACAAGAGCTACATGTAGGTCGACAACACAACTGTCTGCGTTTCTCCTTGGTAATCTACCCTGCAACCTTTTTTGCTATTTTAACATCTGAATCTCAGCCCAAAATAATTCTGGCATCATCGTCTGCATTCCTTTAAGGTTACCCGAGCTGCCAGCACAGAAGGGAGGATAGGACACGGCCTTTTCAATAGCAAGAGAATTAGATCAGTGCTGCTGAGCCTTTAAAGTCTCCACAGAGATTCTCCTCTACGGTGAAATGTGTTTAAATCAGCACCTGGACATTTGGTCAAGTCAAGAGTTTCTCTTTTACTTGTATCGTGGATCATTTAGAGAATAAAACAGAACTTAAAACGGCGATATGGACGTACTCAGTCTTGGCTAAAGCATAAAAATAGTATGTGAAAAAAAAATAACACAAGAAAGAGGAACATAATGTACAAACAATACAAACATTTCTTTTTATCATGTAAGGTTCATTCTATTCAACTTCCTAATGTATTGTATATTGTTCTTGTACCCAAATAAAATATCCATAGAAACCCATAGTCTATATTGCCATATGATTCAGTGTGTACGATGTGTGTGATATAGTGAGGTTTAGAGATAATGATTTATAGCAGGTAGGAATCATTGCTGTCAAACTCTACTATAGCCTATATAGTAGATGCATGTATGTACCTTTTTGTGTCTGATGTTGTTTCTACAGATGATTTCATAGACAATAAAAAAGATCTGAAACCTTTTTGATGTTGGTCTTGTTAAAGAGATGAACGCTGTAGGTTGATTCCCATTTTGAGTTTGAATGTTGACTTGCAGAAACATGTTGTATCTTTTCTGAGTCATCTACAGAGTTTACAAAAACAATTACTGCATTGTCCGTAAGAGATTTGGTCCATTCTACTGTAATACAAAGTGAGAAAAAAAAATCTTACAAGAATGAGAGGTAACTGAAAGACATAAATAGTCATAACATCTCCTTATCATTAGCATTCAGTCTTGTCTATTTTCACCTTGCATTGCATTAAAGGGACTGTTTGTAAGAATCAGAAATGCTTGTTAACAGCGACACCTGTGGCCGTTAAGTCAACGAAAGTCAGCGTCGGGCTCGCGCTAAATAGACATGAACGAGCATCGCTCAAAACAGTGAGGCGAAACACATCAGCTAAAACCACAATATCACTCTATATTTCAGCTGCTTGGCAGTGATGTTAGCTGACCAGACGAAGGTCTCTCCATGAATCAATGCTGATCCTAGTGTTGGCTTTTCCTGCTTCAGCCTCCCGACCGCGGCCGGAGGAAACGGGAGACACCGGCACCCGGTCGGAGATGATAACGTAACTTGTGGCGGAGCCCCGTAGATATTCTCAGAGCTAAACTAACTCTTCTGCAGTGTGTAGTGTGCGCGCATGCACATGTGGAGGTGGAGCGAGCTGAGAGAGTAACGAGCGCACTGTGTGAGTGAAGGCAAGCAGGCAGAGGAGCAGAGGAGCAGAGGAACAGAGACTCCGGCCCTGGAGACCAAAGCTACGGTCTCCCCCGCGTCCTCCAACTGCGGCCAACACTGTTTTGCAAGACGGGCTTCACTAGATATAACTTTGCAGTTTTGGTGCTTCCGTGTAGTTTGTGTTGGAGTCTGAGTCTGAACAGCGTAGCCACACATGGTGTAAGAAGTTACAAACAGTCCCTTTAAGTTTCCAAACTGTGTTTTTGTTAAGACGTTCTTTGTTTTTATCATCACTGCCTCCAAAAACATAAAAAAACAAAAAACAAATATGGTAGCAGGTCCACAAGAAGGTAATGCATCATTACAAACCAGACTACAAAATTGCATTTTAATTGAGTGACAACTTTGCAGTTCTTTACCACTAGTGAGGCAAGCAATGTAAAGCTTGGCCTGAGGGTGGCATTTACTAATGTGGTTACCTCCACATCACTGCGTTGTCAGATTTGGCGAGTACGTTTGACGTGTACTTTGTCAGCCTCAGCTGTACTTGAGCTCAACTGTGCACTGAGCTAAATGCTAACATATGTTAGCATGTTAACATACTACCATCATGCTTCCATGCATATTAACAGCTGGATGTTACCATGCTGTTACCATGTTAGCCTAAAATACCATTATCATGCTAACATTATCATTTTAAAGGAACAGTGTGCAACATTTTGGGGGATCTATTGGCAGAAATGGAATATAATATTAAGTATGTTTTATTTAGTGTATAATCACCTGAAAATAAGAATCATTGTGTTTTCGTTAGCTCAGAATGAGCCGTTTTATATCTACATACGGAGCGGGTCCTCTTCACGGAGCCGGCCGCCATGTTTCTACAGTAGCCCAGAACGGACAAACCAAACACTGGCTCTAGACAGGGCCATTCACAATTTCATGCTTTTGCGTCATAGTTCTCCTACAAGCTTGGCACGCTAGAGAAGTTTCAGTTGGTTGCAATCTGCAACCTCACCGCTAGATGCGTCCAAACCCTACAAACTGCACCTTTAATTTGTTAATATTTAGCATGTAATGATTTAGTGTTAGCATGTTAACAGGTATAAAGAGTATACCCACCTCTTTTTGTGGTGGTTTACAGTATACCCACCTGTCAGCCAAAAAGCCATTGGAATATATAGGAGAGTATACCCACGTCCTACAGGTAAACTACCCATCTACTGTAACTAGAAGTACACCCACCTTATCAGTGATCACTACACCACTGCATGTCAACATTTAACACGCTAAGAAAATATATGTGCAGCTTTTCCATTCTTCTTCTTCTTTATGTTTAACATGCAAACATGATAGTATATTAGCCTACTGTTAATCTCAATGCACAGTTGAGTCTCTCTCTGTCTTTAGATGAACCAAATTTCGCGACAATCCATTTGAAATATTTCAGTCTGGACTGTCGGACCAACAGGCTGACCAGCATTACCGTCCGTATAGACGCCACGCTGCTGTGTGTGTCTGAAAAGTGTAAACTTCTCTCGATTACAGGATCTGACATGTTTTCTTTTTTCTCGTCAGCTGAAGATCCAGATCGAGCAGCAAAGCCAGGAAATTCCTGTTGGGGTAGATGGCTCTCTTCTGGATCAATTTCTGCAAAGCCCGTTTGAGTGGGAGGTGATGGTAGATCATGAGGTACGCTAACACCAAGGTCGATGACCGGCTCATTCCCATGATGCAGTGCACCAGAACTTTCCCTGAAGAGCAGACAAGATGAAGGAAGAGAAGAGAGGAGGGTGTGAAGGAAGGATTAGTGAGAGGCCTCAGTCTTATTAATATCATACATGACTGCCCGTCTCACGCTGTGGCCTTTCCTTTTTCCTGCTGTGAGCTAAAAATAGTGCCTACAATTCATCGCCTTTGTTCATTTAAGGTCCCTTTGCAGGCTGGGCCCCGACTGTCTCTTTAATCCCAACTCGTCCTCTGCTTTGATAGCTTCTTTGAAAGGAGCCATGGTCACATTATAGACTTAAATTCTGCAAGGTAAGACCCTTATTACTACTGCTGGCTGAAAAATACACTTACTTTACAAGTCGTGTTACATTGTGGTGACAGGTGACATTGAAAGGACGGCATGATGGGAGAATTTGAGTGGATAGGTTAAGGATTTATGGAGTGAAATAAAACGTGATATACAGGAATTTAAAAAAACCCCAGCAAATTACTCAATTGAAACTGTGCAGAAATATGACAATTCATGTGAAAAAAGAAGAGAGGAGTCTTACCATCAGGTGCCTTCAGAGCCTTATTAATGAAATCAGCTGCAGTTTGGAAGTAAACATCCAGATCAAAGTGTGTCGAGTCATCTGCTGGAATGCCACAATACACAAAGCCGTTGCCATAAAAGCTCTGGTTCCCTACGCTGCCTCTCTTGGAGTGAGCAGCGTTTAATACATGAGTTATACCTAATTTCAGCAAAGCAGTCTTGTTTTGGGCTACTGCCCTAACAAGACAAAGAGACAGAAACAGGTTCAAGACGTATATGTGAACGCCAAGCATCACATTACAAGCGACAGGGTTCACATTTCCTTGCGAGGCAAACTCATTAAGTCTGAAATCAAACGTATACTTACACGTTCCCTATGTATATGTTCGGCCAGACCTCATCAACTTGACTGAGATGCAGTTTGCACGAGTCCAAAAGCTTCTCCAGATCCTTCACACTTAGATATTCTTTTCTTTTCCCTTTCAAGTCTGACATTTTGAGTCCAAATCCCCCACGTCTTGGATCGATTACTGGTCCAAATGTTTGTTGTATGAAAGCAGTTCCCGTCAACTCCGGCTCAGGGTGATCTGTACGAGCAGGTGTTTATCTGCTGTCACTGGACAGTTACCCAATTTAGTGCTTAACCTAGCGTGTAGTCTTACTCGTGCAGAGGGCAAAACAACAAACAGTGCACTGCTCTTCACACCGCTGTGGGACTCTAATTTAATAAGCCTCAAACAGAGATGAATCATTCCATAAAGCAGTGATAATTGGATGCAATTATGGACAAAAATGTTTAAGTGCATTGCTTATACTGGATGACAGAAAGTCCACTTTAATGCAGCATTTATGGAACAGAAATACTGCAACAGCTTCAGCTAGTTTACTGCTCTGACATAAATATCATGTGAAAGCAAATTGGCTAAAGAGGGGAAAAAAATTAAGCTTTGCCGCCGGCTGCACATGACATCAAACAACCCTCACACTGCTGCAAGTGTCTCTTTTAACCCTCCTATTATTTCGCAGGTCAATTTCACCCGTTCCAGCTTTTACATTGAAGAAAAACATAATTAACCTCCATGAAATGTAATGACCTTTCTTCATTCAGGGTCATGAACGCGTATGGGTAAAATGTGGGCGCGATGAAAAGTCAGTACTGATGTTTTATACAAAAACAGTCGATAAATGTCTCCGGGTCATTTTGACCTGAAGACAGTTATTGATTGATTATTTAATGTGCTGCTTCTACTTATTGATGCATCTACAGCAGTGTGTGTGTGTGTGTGTGTGTGTGTGTGTGTGTTTGATAGGACCAAATCCCACCTGGTATGTCCATAAAAATAAAATCAATACCTGCTGGTGAATGTGAGATCCAGATGCAGGTGTAGTTGTGTGTATTCCCGTGTGTGAAGTCAGTTGATTTTGTGCATACAATTTATTTTATAGAAGCGGTTATCCAAGCATTTATTAGAAATATTCAATGAAATCAACACCTTTTCTCTACATGTGACTTACAAGATGTAAGAGACCATGTTATCAGGCCAATAAAAAGCTTATAATCCGTCGCTATAAACCCTATAGATTTGGGTCAATAGGGGCCTACTACACCCTCTAATAGGTTTTATCATCTATTCACATGGTTGATCACCGAAAGAAGGTATAAAAGAGCACAACAGCGACCTCTAGTGACCGTAGTAATTATGACAGAAGCACAAATGGAAGTCAGGTGCAGGTGTAGTATAGTCGGTAGGAAACTCCATAAGGATTGGAGGTCGGGGACGATGGATCGAACACAAAACACAGGTTTTTTTTTGTATTAAAAGGTAGTTCCTGCTACAGTAGGTGTTTCCAGGTCCACATTTTGCCGTGATGACTCACACACAGACTTACAAGATGAAAACAATATCAGCGTCGCTGTCGCGGCTGGTAAAGACATTTGCAGTTGTTGTACAATCTGCTCAGTAAGTGAACAGTGTGTAAATTATGAAAATAATCTTGACAGTTATTCCTTGACAATAGCAATTGTGCACAACATAATACCACTGAACTGGCACTGATTACTGGTTTTTCATGGTCTTACGAATCTGATGGCAGGGTCGGCCAGGATTTTAGAAATACTGAGGTCATGAGTACAAATTCTACCCCAACGCAACTCAACACATCTAAGAAATTGAATAGAAGGCAGCAAAAGAAAATATGTTTCTCTGAGGATTAAGAATAAATCACAATATTACACAATATGTTTATTCACAAACTGTTAAATTATGTTTTAAATAAATTTGAAAAAAAAGTTTTTATCTCCCAACATTTAGATGTAAATGCTGTATTTAAAGTCTAATAGTGGTGGAGAATACTAAATCCCTTAATTTAATCAATTTTCTTTTTTTTTATAAATGTGCCTGGCAACTCCGAATCTTATATAATGCTACCGCAGTAGATTAAACACTCGAACAAATCCTTACAGCCTGTTATAAAGCATTAACTATGTGTTTAAAACTGTTAATAAATGTGTCAAAACTCATGTTGTTATATAGGATTACAACTGTTATGTTGTCAAGCTTTACACACCAGTTATGGGTGCTTCATATGGTGACTTATACTTACATTGATAATCACTTTAAATTGTACTTAACTCTGCTTACAACTACCGTGTTGTAAACCATCTATTGATTTGTTCATGATGTTTTAAAGTGAATACACAACACAGTGGGTGTAAATTTTTTTCAGCATAGAACAAAGGTTAAATGAATAATTTTGTCTCATATTCGGTCTTAAAATGGATTTTGCCCGAGGGTGAGTTCATTACATTGATCTCCTACTAATATAAGGGTCAATATCCTGCGAACCAGCAGCATGATTCACATTAAACGCAGCACCAGGGTCAATAGATTCAATACTGCTCCAGAAACAAGCTGATTAAGTTCAAAGTACAGTATCTCCCTCCACTGGCAGACGCTGTTTTCTTCATTCGTCTTGAGGAAAACAGCCGTTTGAGGTTCTTCAATTTAGAAAATCTATTGAGGTGCAGAGGATTTACTCACGATGTCTTGCGTAGTTTCATATCCAAAGCACGGAGCTGTTTGAGGAATCCTGTGTTTGGGAAAATCCATCTGTGCTCTTTGACCTTATTGATTGCCTCTAGCAGGGCGTAATGGTGGTGGATCATCAGGTAGGCCAGGACGAGGGAGGCAGACCGGCTCACTCCGACCGCACAGTGGACAAACACCCGAGCTGGTGAAGAAGAAGGAAAAGATTACAATAACCTTTACGAAAAAGTAGTATACTTCAAGTTTATTTTATGAAGTATACTTAAGTAAAGTTCAAGTATACAGTATTTCCCCCAAGTATACTTTATGTAGTAAGTATACAATATCAATGTACTATAGTATACTAGTAAGTGTACTTCTTCAATACTTCTTGGAACTAAATGGCGAACTTTTTAGTTTATAAAACATTTAAGTGTAAGAATACTTTGAGTACACTACTAGTTTACATAGTTTATGAAAGTACACTTTAACGTATACTGTCAGTAAACTAATAGTTTAATAGTTTTTATACTGTAAGTACACTTGTCTATACTTGTAGCCCACTTTATAGTTTATGAAAGTATACTTTCTGTCCTATAATTTATAGTACTTAGCCATGATTTATGTATTACATAAAGAGACTTCTTTTGCTATTTGACTTGATGTTTTGTGATGATAAAAAGTATACTTTGTGTACACTACTAGTTTACATCTAAGTTTTATTTTGCACTGCAACTATACCATAGGTATACTGATACTTTACTAGTTTAATACGTGTAGCCCACTTTATAGTTTATGAAAGTACACTTTAAAGTATACTGTCAGTACACTACTAGTTTAATAGTTTTTGTAGTAGTACACTTGTATATACTTTTAGCCCACTTTAATAGGTTACTCTATCAAAAAGTAAGCACAACTACAAGCCAAGTATACTTTTCTGTAGGCCTATAAGGCTAGAATACTTAATTATGCTTTTCTTAAGTATATCTCGATCAAAAGATTAAGTATAAGCCAAGTATACTTAGAATTTTCTGTATACTTGTCTGTATTTTTATTTTTATTGTTCTGTATCTTTTGTAAAGTATATCTCTGATAAATACATAAAAAGTAAACTGAAAGTTAACTCTCTTATTTAAAGTTTAAAGGAAGTATACTGATAGCACACTTGAATAAACTTCTTTTCGGTAAGGGTGAAGCATGAGTTTATACTGGGATAAACCTGAGTGACAATAAAGCAACACGATGGGTATTTACCACCAGCCGTGTCAAGTGCACTCTGAATATACTCGGCAGAGGGAAAGAAATAGCGAGAGAGGTCAAAGGACGGTGAGTCATCTGCAGGCACTCCATAATAATCCACAGTGGAGCCATAGAAGTCATGACTCCCCTGACAGTGCATCCTCCCATGAGCTGCATTCACAACATGAGTGATTCCCAGCTTCCACAGAGTGTAGCGGTCGTTGGCCACTGACCTGTGGACAAAGAAAATAAGACCAATAACAAGAAACTATAACTGACAAAGTTAAGGCAATAATAACGTGTTAACACAAATTCATTTTAATGCCACTAATTTCTTTCTTTCGCATTAACACAATTTAAGATTTTTAGGTTATAGCAGGCTCAGTTTTGAAGCTAGAGTGATACTAATACCATATGAAACTAGTTAACCAAAGGAATCCATTG
Organism: Sebastes fasciatus; assembly: GCF_043250625.1. NCBI lineage: Eukaryota > Metazoa > Chordata > Actinopteri > Perciformes > Sebastidae > Sebastes > Sebastes fasciatus. The sequence continues at coordinate 17,373,699 of NC_133814.1, forward strand.
GTACCAACCATGTCATACTAGCTTGTCGCGAAGGAGGTTAATTAACGCTCCAAACGTAGGCTAAATTTTGCCGAGGAAAAACTGTCATGGCCATTTTCAAAGGGGTCCCTTGACCTCTGACCTCAAGATATGTGAATGAAAATGGGTTCTCTGGGTACCCACGAGCCTCCCCTTTACGGACATGCCCACTTTATGATAGTCACATGCAGTTTTGGACAAGTCATAGTTAAGTCAGCACACTGACACACTGACAGCTGTTGTTGCCTGTTGGGCTGCAGTTTGCCATGTTATGATTTGAGCATATTTTTTATGCTAAATGCAGTACCTGTGAGAGTTTCTGGACAATATTTGTCATTGTTTTGTGTTGTTAATTGATTTCCAATAATAAATATATGCATATATTTGCATGAAGCAGCATATTTGCCCACTCCCATGTCGATTAGAGTGTTAAATGCATGACAAATCTCCCTTTAAGGTACATTTTGAACAGATGAAAAATGTGATTAATTGTGATTAATCATGGACAATCGTGCAATTAATCACGATTAAATATTTTAATCGATTGACAGCCCCACAAGAAAAACATAATAATGAAACAAAATCAGAGTTACTTTTATTTTATAAGCTGTCAAAGACTTACATGTCACCAATGAACAGGTTAGGCCAAACTTCATCCACATGGTTACCAAACCTTTTCCCTCCATACAAAACCTTCACCAAGTCTTTCACAGATGGAGTGGCAGGAGCATTACTATCTTGTAGATTACTCATAGTTGATTGAAAAACATGCTACTTTGAAACTACACATTTGTATGATTTTCCTCTCCCAACTTTTATTTTCAAACTCTGTTGAGGCTTTACTACAATCACAGTGGTACTGACAAGGACAGGTGTCCCTGGTCTATAATTAAATCAGTGACCCATAATCTAAATGCTGGTCAACCTCACACCTCTATATATTTAATTCAATACTAATACTACTATTAATTTGTGGTATTTTGTGGCATTTAATTGCACAAACACTGAATTATTTTTTTAAATTGTATTTAACCTTTATTTAACCAGGTAGTACTCATTGAGATTAAGAATCTCTTTTGCAAGAGAGACCTGGCCCAAGACAGAAGCATTTAAACATACATTAAAGTTTCAGACGCCACAACATAAAACAAATGCAAAATAAATACATAGCACAATATCATACAAAACACATTAAAATCAAGTATTTGAAGCCAACGTTAAAGTGAAAATATTCAGAAGCACAGACAGTATTTCATTAATGTTTTAAATTCATCAAAAGTAATCAGATTTCCCAGTTTCAACTTAGATTGCAGTGTATTCCAGGAAAAGGAAGCGGAACAGCTAAAAGGCCATCTTACCTATAGTTCTGTGCGGACCTTAGGTACAGATAATAAGTACAGGTCAGACGAGCGTAGGCTATAGCTGTCAGTGTTGTGCGATATGAGAGTGCACAGATAGGAGGGGAGTATACTGTCTGAAATATATTAATTATTTCTTTTTTTAAATATTTTTGATAGTTACAGTACAAGTTCTTTTAACATGGTCTTGGAGCATGTACACTGTATATTTGTATTCTGGGGGTATCGTTCCTATGCAGAGGGTAGTTTAGTTCATTTATTGACTACACTGAGGGCGTTTTATATTTTAATATTTTATTTATTTATTTATTGTGTTGAGTTGAATGTGCTACTTATTTTGTACTGTAATTACCTTGTGCCTTTTCTACCTTTTTTCTTTTCTTAAAGCTGACTTGGTGTAAACTGCTCAGAATTCCAATGTAATTATAGGTGCAAATGGCAAATAAAAATCTTGAATCTTGTATATATTTACTTATTTAAATTTTTTGTATATTTTTATTTTTAGTATATTTAATTTCTTTAGTCATAACAATAACAATACTGCAGAATTAAAGGTGCGGCAGTACCCTCTTCTCACCGGTAGGTGTCACTGTTGTAGCCCTGTGTAGCTGATTCTTTTTTAGGTGCGCATCTATTCCAGACATTACCGCTCTGTGTTGACAACAGCATGTTAGCAACCAGCAGGCAGCCAGCAGGGCGAAATGATCTCCAACCAGCCACTGTTACTGCAGCAAACGCTACTACGATTCATCCACACTCTTCTAAGATGTCATTTAGCTAGGTAGCTGAATAAATACACGTCTCCTGGTCGTCCTCTGTCACGTCTCAGGCCGGGTGAGTGATGAAGCATTGATGAAGCGTGCTAATAGCATGCTAGTTAGCTACTGATGAATTAGCTTGCTTTGGAGGAAGAAGAAGAGTTGTTTAAGATAAAAGATTAAATGCTTTCGCTTTGGTTTCATGTCTACTGTGGTTGCATGCATCTTCAGCCAGCAGGTTGGCTTGTTATCTTGCAAGATATAGACAGAAGTTAGTAGAATTAGCCTCCTGGCCCCACCTTATTTATTGGTAGACAGTGATGTGGTGCTAATGCAGACAGGTGGGTGTGTTTTTACTGGACTATAAGATACTGAGGAGTTGCTCTGTAATAATCCCTCAAGAGGTAGAGATGCTAACATTGTATCTGGGCAATCTTGGGAGCATGTTTAAGAGAGAGGGTTTGTTTCCACTGACACTGAAGTTAAGCTTAAATGAGGATTATTCCCTGTAGTGTGTGTAATAGGATTGGGGGATAATAGGGTCATTATCAACTGTTACACAAGTCTTTTTGATATTATTTAACCTTTTATTTAACCAGGTTAGTCCCATTGAGATTAAGAACCTCTTTTCCAAGGGAGACCTGGCCAGCAAGAACACAAAGTTGCAGACACAGACACAAATAGAGACAAAATACAATTCACAAAAACCAAAAGCACTAAAATTTGCATTAAAAGAGAACTATTTAAAGACAAATGGGGGGACAAAAAGGAACTTTTCTGGGAGTCAGCTGTACAACAAGGGGGCTAAAAACATTGGCATGCCATAGAGTCTGCTTTTAAAGCCTTCTTTTTAGATTTGAAAATATTTAATGATACCAGCTCCTTGATTTTTAGGTCATTTTGGAGCAAATTCCAGGCTGGGGGTGCAGAATATGCAATCTGCTATCTTAAAGTCGCTCTCGGGCCTGTGGAACATGTCTGCTCTTTCCCCTATATTTTTAGGGTGTGTGTGGAAATTTATCTTGGCAAAATCTTGCCAGTTGTTGCCTCATATGTTTGCTCAAGTTGTGTGAAAGCTCAGCTTGCCCCCTGTTGCTCAGGGATTGTCTTCAATTATTGTTTATAATTTTTGTCACAAAGTGAAGCTGTTTTCTGTCTGTGTGGCAGGAATTTATGCTGATCCAGTGGAAATAAAGAGTGCCTAATAGTGCTTACTTCTCCTTAAGATTTCTTTTGTTTGTGGGTGAGGAAGTCACTGAGGAGAACTGATATTGACAGTAAATATGGGAGGTCTCAGTTGTTTGAGCTGAAATTGTGGTGTGTTTTTTTTTTCTCCTTCAGAGTGGGGAGGAAATGGCCCATCTGAGTGTCCGCCGCTGGACGCCCAAACATGTCGCCAAGTGGCTGAGGGAAGAGGGCTTCTGCGACTATGTGGACCTGCTGTGCAACAAGCACCGGCTGGACGGCACCAGCCTGCTCGCCCTCAGCGAGTACGACCTCCGCTCGCCCCCCCTGGAGCTCAAGGTGCTGGGGGACATCAAGCGGCTGATGGTGTCCATCCGCAAGCTGCAGAAACAGAACATTGATGTGTTGGAGGAGCTGGGTCTTCCCTTCGATGGCCACTCTCCTACTGGCTCCGGAGGCAGTTTGGACTGGCTGTGTAACGGAGAACCGGGCAGAGACTGTGACAGCACTGACACGGCACCGGTGGGAGAGGAGTACCACCAGTACACTAATGGGAAGTACAAGAACCAGCAGACGAGGCGCCTGGATCCAGAGTACTGGAAGACAGTGCTCAGCTCCATCTATGTGGTGTTTGTGTTCGGGTTCACGTCCTTCGTCATGGTCATAGTGCATGAGAGGGTGCCTGACATGCGCACATACCCTCCACTGCCAGATATTTTCCTAGACAGGTGAGTGTGTGACAACTAAGACACTCTTTAAGCCTTATTTTTTTCTAGCCATCAGAAAAGTACAAAAAACATTTGTCAGGCTGTGAAATGCCAAAGAGAAAGTGAACAAATACATAGAGTATATATTTATTAACTGTCAGAATATCACACCAGATGGTGGACATTATTGTTGCCCTACTTCCTTGTAGCATGTTTCTATTATTGTCCTCACATATTCCTGATGGACTAGCTTTGGGTCAAAGAGACCTTTTGAGTGTTTTTTAAAGTGACCCACTTTGTATAGTGTGACCCGTTGTTTATGACTGGTTTTGAGCTTTTCATGGATTGGGAGAGATGATTTCAGGGACATGTCAGTGTGTATTTGGCATGATAAAACAAGAAGCAAGTTACAGCTTTTGTGTAACGGTTATTATTTTGTTATTTCAAATGAAACTTTGAACATGGAAATTAGAACCAAATATTTAAGCCGTAAAGGAATATTGTGTAGGGTTTAGCAACATATAATGGTGTGGTTGCAGATTGCAACCGACTGAGTACCCCTCCGCTCACTCCTCCCTTTCCAAGACTGCGATAATGTGAGCCGCCGAGTTCAAAACCGTGGTAATGCCGTTCACCTCGCTCAGAGGCCATCCTTACCATAATAACACTACTTTAGGAGTAACAGAAGTAAAAAAAAAAAAAAACACTAAATTGCTTGTTTTGTCTGACAAACAAATTAAAAGATTACCAAAATAGTTGCCAGTTAACAACTAATAAAAAGCACTAATCTCTCTTTTTCTTTTCTGTTTTCAACAGTGTGCCTAGAATACCTTGGGCCTTTGCCATGGCTGAAGCATGCGGAGTGATCCTCTGTAATATCTGGGTGCTGGTTCTGCTGCTCCATAAACACAGGTAGAGTCCTGACAGTGTTTCACATCAGTGCCATGTAGGATACCTACAGCGTGTCCCTTATATCAATGCCATGGAAGTTAACTATGACTATGACGACTTGTAGGTCCATCCTTTTGCGGCGCATGTGCAGCCTCATGGGGACAGTGTTCATGCTGCGCTGCATCACCATGTTCGTCACCTCCCTGTCTGTGCCGGGACATCACCTGCAATGCTCAGGAAAGGTAATGTAAAATAAATTTTCTGTGTATCTTAAACGCTGCTTCTCTGCCTCTTTGAAAGATCACAGCACTGATAGTTTCACTTCTTCTCTCCTTCTTAGATGTACGGTGACATGTGGGCCAAACTGCAGCGAGCCGTGGCCATCTGGAGCGGTTTTGGGATGACCCTGACAGGAGTGCATACGTGTGGCGACTACATGTTCAGCGGCCACACCGTGGTCATTACCTTGCTCAACTTCTTTGTCACAGAGTGTGAGTAGCTTTTAAGTCTGAGCTCAATTTTGTCATTTTTTGTTACATTCAGTGAGGGAACAGAACCACTTAACTTTATACTTCAAAAGCACCTTAAACTTTTTATGTTAAGAACATTAAAATGGCCATGGAATAACTAATATTAACTAATAACAACCAAACTTGATTCTTAAATGTGAAGTGAAGCCCTTTGGCATTTTTAAAGGGCGGGCCCATTATGTATTCATATTCCTGTATTAGTTCGGATCCAAAAGTCACACAATAACACAAGCAAACTAACCGAAAATCTGAATATATCTAAAATCCTAAAATATGATTTTGTGTTTGAAAATAATCTGATTTGAAACTCCTGATTTTCACTCAAACTTGATATAATAGATCTGTTTTAACTTTGTATTGAGACTTACGTACAGTTCCCTTTTGAAATGTCACCATAGTTACCAGATTTTGTCCACATTCATTCGTGAAAATCGTGATAAATTATGAGCCGTTATTAAAAGCTGCGACATCAGAAGGTTAAAGTACTAAATCATGAGGAAGACACTGACAGAGGAAGATCACATTGCAACCATTGTGCCTTTGTTTCCATCCAGTGTCCTTCACTGGTATTACAACTGAAATAAAAACAAGCCTTCCTCAGTCTGACCTGGAAGATATGATGGATTTCTGGATGGTGTAATAAAACTCCAAACAACAACAACAATTTGTTGAATGTCTCTTCAACTGTTCTTTCTTCTAATTTCACAAACAGACACCCCACGAAGCTGGAACTTCATTCACACGTTGTCCTGGGTCTTGAATCTCTTCGGCATCTTCTTCATCTTGGCCGCGCACGAACACTACTCCATCGACGTGTTCATAGCGTTCTACATCACTACCAGACTCTTCCTCTACTACCACACTCTCGCGAACACCCGGGCCTACCAGCAGAGTCGGCGAGCTCGCATCTGGTTCCCCATGTTCTCCTTCTTTGAGTGCAATGTGAACGGACCCGTCCCCAACGAGTACTGCTGGCCCTTTTCTAGACCGGCTGTGATGAGGAGGCTTATTGGATAATCAGCAGCAGCAGCGGCGATACTGTGAGACACCTCTTAGCCTGTGCTGTTTAGTCCGCTTTGTCAAGTTGCCAACCGAGGCGGTGTGTGATGTCTTCATCAACAAAGACTACTGTTGTGATCCTGTTAGCACCGAGGCCTGATGGGATACACATAGCCGTACCTTATGATATTCTGGGACTTCAAATCTGCCTCCCCCTGTCACCAGTTTCTTAAGGCGCTTTCACAAGCCATAGTCTGAATCAGAGTGATATTGATACTTTTGGTTTGTTTTTTAATTTAGTCTGGTTCATTTTCACAGTGCACAAATTAAAGCGGACCAAATAAAAAAATATATATTTGCTGAGGGGCGTGTACGAAGTAGCAAATTTATCTTTTTCGTCTCAAGAGCTGCCACTAATATGCAGGGACTTTGAAATATTCCTGCCAATGTTTTTTCACTTTGACTCGACACTGATCTGCCGTGCACACGAATCCCTTCTCCTCCAGTTTATCTCACATGACTTTATAAACGTCACTATTTTTGTTGACTTTATTTAGCATATTCTTCAGCCCAGATTTCAAGCAAACATCGGACTTCTGCAGAAGTCAAGGAAGTCCTCTCCCACTCATGTTAACCTGTCGTTTACCCGTGTCCATCTCAACAAATGCGCGCACAGGCTGCTTGCCTCTCACTTGCGAGAGGTGGTCTCTTCGGTTGTTTTGTTCCACACCAGAGTACGACTACTGCGTTCAAAACTGCCCAAACGAACCGCTCCAGAGTTCGATTAAAACACTAAATGTTGGCTTGTGAAAGCGCCCTTAAAAGCCCCATCACCACTCTTTGCTTGAAAAGTGAATGTGTCTCATTTATTAGTTGCTTATTTCTCCTCTAAAGGGATATCATTTTATGTAGCGTGAACCGTATTTTTCAAGACCTCCCAACTTAAAGAGGGAAGTGTGTTAAAGTATTTGGATTAAAAAGGAAGCCACATCATAGATATTCTCAGGCAGCAGTGTCCCTAATCCTTAGCAGCAGTTTGCTATTTTCTGTGAAGTTAAAATACCTGATCATTTCAAGGTTTTGGATCTGAATTCTTGACTGAAAGTTTTGTCTTACCTCCCACTTTGTAATTTATTAAAACGTAACTCTATGGACCACTGTCAAAGCAATATGTAAAAATCTACATTATGCTTTTTCTCTGTATAGCAAAATGTTCATCATGTTGAGAAACAGGTGTTACTTCTTTGCCATTGGTTAGAAGTCTTATTCATTCCTTGAAATAATGCTTACGTGTTGACAATGTTACTGAATGTTGACACAGTAATTCATTGAAAGATTCAGTAGAGTATGATAATGTCATTATCAGCCAAAAACATGGAATCAAAGATTTATTTCCAGCTGTCTTAACTATAATTCCAATTGCCAATTACCTTGAGTGTTATGATTCTCTGTGTAGAAATGTCCCATATTTCATGTTTACTGTTTGATAGCTGTATAGTGCTTTTTTTTAATCACCATACGGTGTAAATGCTAATAATCCTGACATTAACCTGTAGTAATAGTTCTTAAAAAGAATCCTTAAATTTGTATGTATTTGTTTATATTAATTTATTTCATTTTGTAACAGTCAATAGGTATTTTTATATTTCATATACAGTGTTACAGCAACATGCACATGAAGAAAAATGTTTACAGTTGCTTTTAACTATGTATTTATTTGAAACACAATGTGCTTTTAAAGTGTAATGTTGATTTCAGATTGGCCTCTTCATTTCATTGAGTGAAACCTGCCACTGTAGAAGGAGAGACGATGAAATCGATGTGGTCTTTGCAGCATGTTAGAAACGTGGTTATTATTCTAAATGGAGTTGACAGTGTTCATGCGAAGCCACATCACTCGTTTCATGTCTCGTTCAGTCTTTTCCATCATTAAAGAGCTGAAATCAAAGACCCGTTTCTTATCTTTTTCCTCCCGCTCGCTGCAAAACCTCATAATGAGCATGCTTTATAAACAGACTGATACTGTGCATAGTCTCCGGCACGAGAGATGATCAGTTTGCAAAATTGTCGAAAGCTAATGTTTAGTATACATTTTAGCCTATAACAAGCCGTGGATGGCGAGTGGACACATATGAAGCACTTGAAATTAAAGTTTGATTAAGGGGTGATAAATATTGTGATAGTTTCAGGTACAGACCATCCAGTAAAATATGTTGGAAAGGTTCAGGTTTGATTTTTAATATTCTGATTTAAAACATCTATTATACGTATTTTCTTTTAAATGCACATAAATAATTTGCACATTAGATGATTATTATATAAGGACTGAGCTACAAAGACTTTTTTTTATGTTTTACAAACAATGAGATGTAATGGTGTTATTTATACTAGGATAGGTCCACATAATTTAAGATAGCTAAAGAAGTGTATCATTATGATTAATATTATTATTGCTATTATTAAATTATTTGTTTAGTATTATTTGTAATTTATATTATTATTATTATTATTATACCATATGCATCCTGTACTGTGACTATGTGCATAGTGAACAGTATTTTATAATGTTTGTTGTATGTAATGTTTGTATTATTGTTCACCTGCCTGGGGACTGGGGATGAAAATTAGCTTTTAGCCATATCTGTGTTTAAAATATCAGATTTCAAGTATTGAAATGTATGTTTATTATACGTGATCCCTGTCAAATAAACTTGTAAATAAATAAATAAATAAATAAATATTTATATCACTAATATGAAAAAGAAGAAAGCTGTGAAGTACTGTATTATAGTTGTTTAATGTGTTATAAGGTTATAATGTGGCCTTAAAATGCTCCACTTGACTCTCTGTCTGCGTCTCCTTATTGTCAAGGTTAGACTTGTTTAATATATCAGATTTCAAGTATTGAAATGTATGTTTATTATACGTGCTCCCTGTCAAATAAACTTGTAAATAAATAAATAAATAAATAAATAATGACATCAATAATATAAAAACCAAGAAAGCTGTGAAGTACTGAATTATAGTTGTTTAACATGTTAAATTATTAATTATTTTATATTATATTAATATATCTATATTTTCATAAAATTAATTATATGACTTTTATATATATTTTTATATTTCTCTGACATTAAATAAAATAATTAAAACATCAGTAAAACCTTACATTAGCTTATTGGTTACCATGGTGATTTAGAGGTCTTCCCCTTTTGCCGGTGTGCTGGTAGCACACATTTGCCACGAAAAATGCGGACTTTTGCAAATGACAAGAATATCTCACTGTTGCCAAACCATCAAACAAATACCTAATCAACTGAACAAAAATTACAAAAACCCTCAACCTCGTTCCTATTCTAGACAGGCACCCAGCTAGACGAGCAGCTATATTTGGGGTCCTGCGGCGCTGAGGTCATGAGGGTGTTTGGTTACTCGGCGTCTCTCCTCCATATCGTCCTACACATCTACACACCGGCTCTCTGCCTCTGTTTCTACCGCTTTCACTCACATCTCAAGTTCACAGCAACATAAACAACAGCAACACTCGGTAAGTAAGAGTCTTAATAATATATTTGAGCTTGTTTGAGTTGTATTTTAGTTTGAATGTCGGTTATTGACATGGTTATGAAACGTCCTGTTTTGCTAGCTAGAAACAGCCACATGTCGTGTGTTCAAACTTTAGCTGGCACCGGTGACTGTTATTCTAAAGGCTGCTTCAGTAGTTATATTTATGTCGAGTTATACTGGTATTTGTTAATAAAAGGACACATTAAATGGTGTTTTGCCGGGTATGCTGTCACAGCTTTAGCCCTGTTACTGTAAGCAGACAGTTTCAAGCCTCCTGTCTAACCTTGACAATAAGGAGACAGAGACAGAGACACAGAGTCAGGTGGAGCATTTTAAGGCCACATTATAACCTTATAATACATTAAACAACTATAATACAGTACAGTACTTCACAGCTTTCTTCTTTTTCATATTATTGATGTTATTATTTATTTATTTACAACCTTATAACACATTAAACAACTATAATACAGTACTTCACAGCTTTCTTCTTTTACATATTATTGATGTTATTTATTTATTTACAACCTTATAACACATTAAACAACTATAATACAGTACTTCACAGCTTTCTTCTTTTTCATATTATTGATGTTATTATTTATTTATTTATTTACAACCCTATAACACATTAAACAACTATAATACAGTACTTAACAGCTTTATTCTTTTTCATATTATTAATGTAATAATTTTTTAATAACCTTATAACACATTAAACAACTATAATACAGTACTTAACAGCTTTCTTCTTTTTCATCTTATTGATGTAATTATTTTTTTTATTTATTTACAAGTTTATTTAACAGGGAGCACGTATAATAAACATACATTTCAATAATTGAAATCTGATATATTAAACAGAGTTATGGCTAAAAGCTCATTTTCATCCCCAGTCCCCAGGCAGGTGAACAATAATACAAACATTACATACAACAAACATTATAAAATACTGTTCACTATGCACATAGTCACAGTACAGGATGCATATGGTATAATAATAATAATTATTATTATTATGGTTACTGTAAGCAGACAGTTTCAAGCCTCCTGTCTAACCGTGACAATAAGGAGACGCAGACAGAGAGTCAAGTGGAGCATTTTAAGGCCACATTATAACCTTATAGCACATTAAACAACTATATTACAGTACTTCACAGCATTCTTCTTTTTCACATTATTGATGTAATTATTTATTTATTTATTTATTTACAAGTCTATTTGACAGGGACCACGTATAGTACACATACATTTCAATAATTGAAATCTGATATATTAAACAGAGTTATGGCTAAAAGCTCATTTTCATCCCCAGGCAGGTGAACAATAATACAAACATTACATACAACAAACATTATAAAATACTGTTCACTATGCACATAGTCACAGTACAGAACTAATCGTTTAATCGTTGCAGCTCTACATTTATGGTCTTTTTCACTACTCTCTGAAATGTCCTTTTTGTTACAGGAAAAATGGCAGTTCCTCCAACATATGCAGACCTTGGAAAATCAGCAAAGGACATCTTCAATAAGGGATATGGTAACTGGAAGCAAGATAAAAGGCAGTTTTATAAGTGTGTATTTATTGACCCTCAGAGGATAGGCCATAGGCTGTTTGAAATTCATTACCAAGCCCAGTAAGTAGTTCCTCACTCTCATTGTCCTTGCAGGTTTTGGAATGGTTAAGCTCGATGTGAAGACAAAGTCTTCAAGTGGAGTGGTGAGTTAAGCTGTTACTTTAAATATACAGTATTATAGGTATATACAGTAGTGCATTACAGGTATTATCAGCTGATTTTAGGTTATCAGATATAATGTTATCAGCATGTCAGTCGGTCGATAAGTATCAAGAATGTGCAAAACCAAAATGTGTTTAAGGTCTTTTAGAAGTTTGTCTATCAGAGAACACTGACAAGTCCTGTTCAGTACTCATCTTGGTCACAATACTTTAATAACCACATTTAAGGGATCATTATCATATGTTTTTGTTCATCTTATGTGTTTATGTTTAAAAATGAATATCAGCTGATATAAGAGTTTTTACTTTATTACAGTGGCATTCAATTCAATTTTAAAGAGGTCCAGTTATTAAGATTTCCTCCCACCAAAGGTCTGAACCTCATAATAGCAATAGCAAGTTTATTTCTATCAGGCTAGCAGCCTTTTCTCTTTATTTAATTTTATTTTTTGGCGTCTTGAATGGAGTTAGTGCCTTTCTCATGCACATGTGTAGGTGCTCATAGTTGAGCCTGTAATGTTCATAGCGGAGAAAGCTGACTCACAGCTAGAAGTGGATCCAAACATAGTCATGGTCTGTAGTGCTACTTTCGTTAGACCAGAGAAAACAGTCTCAGACACAGTTTGTGGCCAGAGACGGTAAACAATCGATTTGATTTGCTCAGTTGAGTGAAGCTGCCGTATTAACTGAATTGGGTGCGCCATCAGAAAAAAACAACGCTCCATGAAGATTATTATTTATTCTCATTAATTCATCAGAAATTGGTCACGGGTCCCTATAGAACTGTCACTCGGTCCTGTTACAGACCGCGGCTCGCCCTTTGGCCATTTTACTGTGTTTACTCTCTCAACTGTAGTGGAGGAACTACGCCAACCTGCTGTACATTTTTCTAATTAGGATTAATTCCCTCTTTCATTCACTGTAGGAGTTTAAAACGTCCGGCTCGTCCAACGTAGACACCAGCAAGGTCAACGGAACCCTGGAAACCAAGTACAAGTGGGCCGAGTATGGGCTGACGTTCACAGAGAAGTGGACCACGGAAAACACACTGGGAACTGAAATCTGTGTCGAGGATCAGGTAAATTGAAAACTCTGTTTTGTTGCTGATCAACCCACTAATGCGTCAGCTCTAAATTAAGTTATGGAATAATGAATAATCTTCTTTAGATCACCAAAGGGCTGAAACTTACTTTTGACACTACATTCTCACCAAATACTGGGTAAGCCGCAGTTTATATGTTAATCGTAAAATTGCAATGTGCAGTCATTGTATAAAGAACACCCATTCTAACTTCACTTCCTCACTTTTCATTTTAAATTTTACAGCAAGAAGAGCGGCAAGGTCAAGATGGCTTACAAAAGGGAATACGTTAATGTGGGTGTTGATGTAGATTTAGACTTTGCTGGTCCTACGATCCATGGAGCAGGAGTGGCCGGCTATGAGGGCTGGCTGGCTGGCTACCAGATGACATTTGACTCAGCCAAATCAAAGATGACCCAGAGTAACTTTGCAGTTGGCTACAAGACCGGAGACTTCCAGCTCCACACCAATATGTACGTTTTAGGATCAACAAATATTTGAACCTAGCAGGATGAGTACCTTCAATAGCTTTCCAAAGAACACACTGATCTACTGATCATGTGGTATTTTTGTCAGATGGTTTGAAGAATAGTGACATGCAAGTGATGTTGCTCATTTCTTTTATTTTTTTCTCCTCTCAGAAATGATGGTTCAGAGTTTGGTGGATCCATTTACCAGAAGGTGAACGACAAACTGGAGACTGGTGTGAATCTTGCCTGGACAGCCGGCAGCAACGGCACTCGCTTTGGAATTGCTGCCAAATACCAGTTAGACTCCAGTGCCTCCATATCAGTAAGTGCCCCACCCCAAGGGAGTTATGTTCACCCCATTTCCACTTTTTTTTCATGAACTATTGTTTGCTTACAATAAATCTGAGTACATCTAGTAATGATAATTAAAGTGGCAATAGACTTAACGTTATGAAGCAAATGTTAATTGGACAATGTAATGGCTATAGAATAATGACACCATCTGCGTTTGGAATGGTTCCCTATAAGGCCCTGTTCAGGCCTGGCATTAACATGCGTCCTGAGTGATCCGATCAAGTGTGGACAGCTTTAAGTACGTCTGTTCACACCAGGCATTAGAATGCGTCTCCGCATGCGTCTCGAGTGTCCACTTGTGATCGAATCTCACTTCTCCGCTCTATATGCAAATAAACACGTAGTAAACACACGGCTAATACAGCAGACGTTGTGACGTAATGTTACATGAATGTCAGTAGTAATATCCTACATATTTATGAATTTGGATTCATAAAAATAAAGGTTATTGTACCGTACCGCGGTTGCCAGGCAACAGCGTCCAGGACACATTCTCGTTCACACACAAAGAATGTTGCCAATGTAGCGATCGGATCTCAATACGTCTTGAGTGAGTGCAATTCTGTCTGTCACCGGGTACGATCTCCCGTGAAAATGAAGGCTCAATTCCTTGTGTGTATGTATTTGGGAAATAAAATTTGTTTCTGATTCTGAAAATAACAAATATAGAAGTTTGTGTAGCCTTGCAGGCAGTACTGTATGTACACTCTGTATGTTAATTTAATGATTTAATGCTTTTTCTCCAGGCTAAGGTGAATAATGCCAGCTTGGTAGGAATTGGATACACCCAGACTCTCCGGCCTGGTAAGAACCATTTCTCGTCTAATATACAATTGAAGGGAAAATGAACCTCTTTTTCAACAACTTAACAAATATATATGTATTTCATTTTTGTATTTCAGGTATGAAACTACTCCTCTCGGCCCTGGTGGATGGGAAGAACATCAATGCAGGTGGTCACAAACTTGGTCTGGGCCTGGAGCTGGAGGCGTGAGGATCAGCTCTGCCATCATCTCATAAGAAGAAGAGAAATATCAGCTGAATCTGATCCTGTGTGTTCCTGTCTGGTCAGCAACAGATATTTTAAAGCGGCGAAGCCAAAAAAAAAAGAAAAAAGCCCAGTTCTCGAGCACTGTTAAAATGGAAACCTTTCCACCAGCCTCCTTTTATTGTTGTTACAATAAACTAGTCATGTTTCAATCACATGTATTGATCAGTTACTCCTTCTGCCAATTTATCCTCAGTAACGATAGGGTGCACCGTGTCCAGGAATGGTTTAAAAAAAAAACAACTTATTTTGCTGACGTGTGAGAATGTAGAATGTAAATCTGAGCTGTTAATTTGCACACTAGATTATATCTTTATTTAAGCTCCTTTTCCTTTGTTTTATTTGCACATTATATTTGTATTTTAGTAGTGATGTTCTACCTGTTGGCAGGTAAACTCCCAACAAAATATGCTTATCAAGATCAAAGCCAATTTAGTGGCTGGTCTTCACTTTATCTTTCTAGAGAGGCTTCATTGTGCTGTGTGATGAGTTTGACACCTCCGCTACCTTAAATACCTGCTTCTAAGTTGCAAGACAATGGTAAATGGATTTCCTTTTCCTCAGTGTGACTTGAGCGAAAGAATATTTGAGTGATTCATCCACTTTTCTTCCCATTTCTGACGACTGTGACACTAATCAGGAAGTGTGTTGGCGTGTGTCTAACCTTTGCAATAAAGTCCTGAAATCAACCTTCATACTCTCCTGTAATTTGACAAAAATGCATAGTTACACAACATGGAGAATGGTAGGAAATCAATTTGGTTAAATAATGATGCACTACAAAAACAAGTGGCAAGTACAGTTTGTTTTTTAATCAAATTTCTTCACTATTTCAGTCAAACTCTGCACTTTGTAACTGTAAAACGAATTAAGTTCTTACGGTTTGTGAGGTAATTAAACTGGCATTGAAATGACTTAAAGGTACAGTGTATAAGATTTGGTGGCATCTAGTGGTCTGGTTGCAGATTGCAACCAACTGAGTAGCCCTCCGCTCACTCCTCCCTTTCCAAGACTGCAGTAACGTGAGGCTGAGGCTACTGTAGAAACATTGCGGACCAACGTGGGGAACTCTGAAGAGGACCTGCTCCCTATGTAGATATGAAGGGCTCATTCTAAGCTAACGAAAACATGATTCTTAGTTTGAAGTGATTATACACTAATGAAAACATGGTTTTTATATTCCATTTCCATAGATCCCCCTAAATACTACACACTGGCCCTTTAACACAGTTCATATTTTCCACTTAAATCTTTAGCGACATGAGCACAGATCGTAATACATGTTTCATGTGCTACCTTCACATATCCCATTTAGTAGTTCTCCTAAATTTAAAATGACATATAGTATCCCAGCGTTCCTGTCCAAAGCCCGTGAATCATTGCACTCATCAGACATCTGTACTATAATTTGATAGCTAGTGTGAGCCCATCTCCCACTGTCAGCATGCTCAGGTTGATTCGAGCATCTCGATGCAGCTTCTTGTTCAGCTTGTCGATGGCCACAGTGTCTTCGTCATCAGGGGTCGGATTCAACACCTTTCCACCCCACAGCACCTGCAGGACCAGAAAAAAACAACACGTTTAGATGATCAGCTGGTTTAAATATCCTACAGCAAGAAGTCAAAGTTAAATATTTATCTCGGAGGAAGCCCTTACATTGTCGATAGCAATGACGCCCCCTTTCCTCAACAGCTGCAGAGACTTTTCGTAGTAGCTGTCGTAGTTAACTTTGTCTGCATCAATGAAGGCGAAGTCAAATGTTTCAGCCTGGCCATCTGACAAGAGATCATCTGAAAGAAACAAGAGGAACAGAGAGGTAAATTATACTTAAGGTTATACATCATCACAAGGTACTATATGTCACACAACATCTATCTACCTTCTGGTCAACAATATTCCCACTGCTAGATAATAAACTAACTTGGAAAGACCCTCTCAGATACTTAATGGCTAATAAAGTGAAATAAGGTAATTTCCATTTTTCCACCCATTAAAGAAAATATGAAGACCTTTCTCTTTTTGGCTCATTTTGTAAATCTGAAATAGTATACGATTTTTGTTTTTGAGATATTATTTCATGAATTAAAAAACAATAAATCCAGCTTTAGAGTAGCTCTATAACCAAACAAAACATTTCTTTGGTGATAACTTTTGATGAATTAATGAGTGTTATTTTATTTTTGATGATATATAATTTATCATTGTATCTATATATATATAATAAAAATTAATTATATATATATATATTATTATATATATATATAATGATAAAGTTTATATTTGATATTTGATAAATAAGTATCTATGTATATATATCTATCTTTCTATCTATCTATAGATATCTATATATAACTTAATAACTAAATAACTAAAAAATAAACTTTAGGTAAAGCAAGGTCACTTGATCCAGATGACTTCTGCACTTGACGTCACCGTACGCGGCTCCATGACGCGGTCACGTCACGTCACGTGTACGCCGCACGTTTAGCGTTTTGATTGACGCAAAGGCGAATAGAGGAAACAACTTCAGAAACTGAGATAAAAATGCTAAAACGCGTTTGTGTTTTTCCAGCTAATTATGCAAGAATTCACTCTTAGTGTTTATAGACTGCGAAGGATAAAGAGAAGAGCAGCGAGAGGATGTGTTTGGTGGGACACCTGGAACACAGGTAAGTTACCAAGAAGGATGTGGCTAATTAAGGGAATTGATTTCAGCTGTCAGATTCAGACAGTTCAGCCAAACATACCCCTATAATTGAAAATAATTTAGAAACACCACTAAAACAATGTACAGTGTGTGTGTTTTTTTTTATCACATAAAGTTTAACTTTGGTTGCACTTTTAATTATCATAGAAATAATAACAAAAAGCTTTACTTTATCACCTTGCAGCTGCTTTTCCCTCAACGGCCACAAGGGGCAACAATGAGCCCATCATCCCACACTTGAATACAAACCATGACAAGCAACACAAAGGTAATAAAACATCAATTGAGGCAGATGTGACATATTTTAAAAGTCATCACAAAAGTGCCATAGTTTGACTGTTATGATAGTGTGGCCTTCATGGGATTATACATTGTGAAAGATCCCATTGAGATGAGTTATTTCAGGGAAATTAATGCCCACACACAAGCCCTCTGGGATCTATTGCATCAGGAAATTGCACATCTGTCAAATTTAGAACAGGAAGATAAGATAAGATATTCCTTTATTAGTCCTGCAGTGGGGAAATGTGCAGTGTACAGCAGCAAAGAGGATAGTGCAAAAAACAAGATGCATCAGCTAACACAGTAAAAAAGAGCTAAACAAAGTGTAACAAAATATGAACCATTTAAATAGAAGGAAGTATACAAATAGGAGCAGTATATACAGTATTGACAATAAACAGACTATTAACAAAATTGCACAAGTGGAAAATGATATTGCACAGTTAGAATGAAATTAAATTCCACCTGAAAATATCAGCTTATTGTCAGTTTTTGGTGTGTAAGTGGTCTACTGGGAGCAGTGCTGGTTGTGGAAAGAGATTAAGAAAAGAGATGTATTACTGTACCTAGAGTTTTCACTGCTGGCTGTATGCGTAGATCAATTTTCTCCTCGACTCCAGCCTGTAAACAAAAAACAAACAAGAATATTTTCAAAAGTAAAACTGCGGAAGATAAGTTTGTGGGTGTATTTACATGCATATTAATATTTATTCTGTTTTTGAGTCGGTTTTGCAAACTTGACATTGTTTACAATAACCATTGCTATTTTCCGGATGAAACAAAATAAGATATAGTGATATCAGCCTGGATACAGCTGACTGGAGGTTAACATTTTGTACACAAGCGAAAATATTCCAATTGCTCACGAATACAAGAATGTTTATGAACAAGCCTGTGAACAGATTTACCATGAAAAGAATCAACCTGGTAAAGAGCAGTTAATCAAAATGCTGCGTGCTTGGAAAGTGGAAGTCTGCATTTTTTAACTGTGACCAATCAGAATAAATTTGAAAGTCATGAAATTTAGTTCTGAAGGCGGTGTTGATTCAAATATTTTTAAAGATAATTCGTTTTATGATTATTAAGACTGGTCCAGTAGACGTCTTTTACACACAAAAGACTGACAGACACTGAAGTCTGCTCCACATGCAGATGCACAGACTTGCATCACAGAGCTACAGTACACGTACGTCTATTACCTGCGGCGTATGAAAATCCTCTGCACTGATCAGCACTTTGCAATATGAGAACAATACAGCAGTATTACACATCATATACTGTCTGAAGCCCATCATGATACAGTGTTTTGACAAATACTAAAACATAGATGCGAATGGTACCTCTTTCCAGAAGGGTCTGCCAATGTTGGTGTACTCTTCGCTGATATCACACGCCACCAGAACTCCATCGTCCGGCAAAGTCAGTGCAATGCTCAGTGTGTTGTAACCGGTGTATACTCCTGCAATGAGAGGGCACTAAAATCAGCATGAGGGATGACAATAGAAAGGGCAAAATGGGTACTTGAAATCTGGTTTCTGTAGTTTATGGTAGGGGAATAGAGAAACCTGAATTCCCTAGCTAGATTTCTCGTGGAGAAAGCAGGTTTCTTGGCTACATATAAGTGTAATCAGGTTTCTGATCAGCTTTTTAGATGTGTGCATGTGTCTGACAAAGACTTCGGACAGGGAAAGTATTGCTGTGACAGCAATGTGGCGCAATGAAAGGAGAGGTCATTACCTTGTCTTCAAAAATAATTTCCTTCAAGTGTTTTTTTTTTCTCACTTCAAAGGCAAAAAAATACAGTCAAAATGAAATGACGTTTCTTCAGATCCAGAGTATAAAACTGACAAAATGCAAAAGCATCAAGATGAAAACATCAAACATCTGTAGTGTAAGGATGCATCAAAACCTAAATGCAATACATGATCACAGTCTGTTCAGAAGAAATGCATATATTAGAGTAATTTAAGACATATATAAACATACTTCCAAGTACCTAAAAAAAACAAGATTAACTACACTAGACTTCAAAGTCAGACTCAAACTGTAACTGATTAATCTCTAAAAGACTGTCTATCTAAATGTTAGTTGCTACCGCTGAATATTTTACCAACTTATTTATATAATTTGCGCTGTAAGGGAAAAACTGTGCAGTCTCTCACTACAGAGCCTGTCCTCTTGCTGTCAGTCAAAGCGCTCAGCCAAAAAACTACAATCAGAAAGCAGTCAGTACCGCCAATACACTTCAAACAAGTACATCCATAAAAGCTTTGAAATGACTTATTTTACGACAGTAAAATCTCCATTTTATTCTATCTTAATTGATTTTATTCTGTTGTTTATTGCTTCTTGTTTTTTGAACGTCATTCTAAAGCTTTTCTTTGCCTGTAAGCACTTTAAATTGCCTCCGTGTTTGAAATGTTCCAAAGCCGCCCTGCCTTGTCTTACAGCGAATATACAGTTACACATGTCTCTGAACAACCTGATTTCCCCCCGAAGCTTGGCTGTTTGTGTGCATGTATCAGTACTCAGCGTGTCTGAACCTGTTACAGATTGTTGACTCTCAATCATGAGAGGTGTAGGCCTCTCATGTTTCAGAGATTAGATGTGATGTTAAGCCCGAGGCCCTTACCAATCTCTAATGCTTTCTTGGTTTTGATTAGTTTTGCCAGATTGGCCATGAACTGCGACTGCTCACTGGCGACCATCATGCAGTTCCAGGAGTGTTCCATTGTCCTCTGAAAGCAATGAGCGGAAACCAGTAGCATTAGTTTCACAAATTACACCGTGAAATGTGATTACATCTCGTGACATTGAGTGCTTAATTGTGCCGGAGCACATCTGTATTCCTGACACCAAGACGTGCTTACCAGTCTGAGTTTTTTCAGGGCCGGATGCTCCCTCAAGGAGTGATCGAGGACGTACTGCAACAGTGGGTTGTCTTTTCCTCCCTTGGAATGACTTTTGAAGATGCTCATTGTGGAAGATTTCTTTTTCCCTGAGGACAAACATGAAACAATTACAAGGGTCTTAAGAGCATGATGATGCCATTCGACCTACCATGGAGCTTATGCATCGTTGAGGAAGACTGGAGTCTGGTGTAGTTAATGTAAAATAGTTATTTGATTTAGATTAGATAAAACTTAAATGATCTCAGTGGGGAAATGCAATTATTGCACCAACAGATCCAAATAAAGAAAGGAAGACTGGAAATTGTAAATCAATATAGCTTGTTCTTTTTGAGGGAAATACAATGAATCAGTCTAGACTGACACATCCTGGTGTCCCTATGTTTTCTCTGTCCGCACTGGGTGTTCCTATTTTTCAAAGGCTTTGCAGTTTTGTATTTACCATTGTGTGAGTCAATAGACTAACCATAGACAATCAACTGTCATGGGTCGAGCACATAGAAACAATTGTCAGGAAAATGGGAAATGGTATCTCCATGGCAAAAAAATGCCTTCCGTATGTTCCAGCACACGTTCTGGGACAAGTAGTTAAATCTTTAAGTTTAAGCCACCTGGACTATTGCTCACCTGTATGGTCTTCTGCACCGAAAAGCATACTGCGGAAACTACAAATTGCACAAAACAGAGCTGCAAGACTTGTGTTACACTGCCCCATGAGAACGAACACAGACAGCATGCATCATAAACTGTCATGGTTACCAGTAGAGAAAAGACTTGCCTTAAGCACAGCGACATTCCTTAGTAACAGCATTTATTCTACTAAACCCGAGTTTTTATACAGTCAAATTACCAGATGCAGGGACGTTCACAGTCATTTCACTAGAACAGCAGGTGATGGCCAACTCATGTTACCTCACCCAAAATCTAATGCCTTAAAAAAGACGGTCATTTACCGCGCCATCACTCACTGGAATAGCTGCCCTCTTCACATCCGTCAATCCTCTAACAAATCCAGATTCAAATACCATCTACGAATACATTACTTAAACAGCTGATCGATAGTCCAGTGTTGGTCATGTATGGTTTTCTTTGTTTTCTTTGTTCCTTTTTCCCTGATGATGGGCCTTGAGGCTAAAAAAAAAAAACAAACAAAAAAAAAATTGTGGAAGATTTGTGTATGAATTTGAAATTTGAAATTTATATATGTTTGAAAATTTGAGTGTTATTAGTGTAACACAAATGTGATGTTGTATATAGTATGTATGTGATAAATTAATGTACATGATTTCGGACCCCAGGAAGACTAGCTGGTGCCATTGGTATCAGCTAATGGGGATCCTTTTTAAATAAATAAATAAAATAGAGGCTGGAGGGGAATGTGAGTGAATGAGTAGAGAAGTGGGCTTTAGTGGGCGGTTCTGTCTTCTTCTTCTTAATCCTCTTGGCCTCCTTGGGAGAATAGGGCGTCCAACATGGATCTCCACCTCACTCTCTTCTGTGCAGTGGTCTTTGCTTCCTGCCAGGAGGTCCCGATCTTATTTAGCTCGTCGAGCGTGGACCGTCTCCAGTTGGTTTTTGGTCTCCCTGGCTTCCTCTTTCCTTGTGGGTTGTAGTCCAGAGCTTGTCTTGTTATGTTTGTTTGTTTTCCGAGTGTATTCCCGATCCATCTCCACTTTCTACTTTTGGTTTCTTTGTTGATTCACTTCTGGTTTGTCTGTTTCCACAGGTCTGTATTTGTATTCTGGGCCACCATATCCTCAGTATGTATCGGAGGCAGTTGTTAATGAACACTTGCAGTTTGTTGGTGATTGTTTGTGGTTTTCCAGGTTTCACAGCCATAGAGAAGGACAGATTTTACATTTGAGTTGAAAATTCTGATTTTTGGAGAGCTGGGAAAAGAGCCATACAGGTCTGAGTGTTCTGAAGGCATGTCTTGCTTTGCTGATGCGTAGCTCCACATCCTTATCTGCTCCTCCGTCTGTGCTGATGAGCTTCCCAGGTAGACAAAATCTGACACATTTTCTAGGGGTTTCTCCATGATATTTATTGCTTGATAGGATTTAGTGTTGATCCTCATGACCTTGGTCTTTCCAATGTTGATCATGAGGCGTAGCTGTTTGCTGTGTTCATGTAATTTGTTTGTCTTCAGTTGCATTTGTTTGTGTGTTCCTGAGATCAGTGCCAAGTCATCTGCAAAATCAAGGTCTTCCAATTGTGTGAAGGGAATCCACTGTAACCCCATCCTTTGGCCATCCACTGACTTTTTCATGGTCCAATCGATGAGCAGGGGTAACAGAAGACAGCCTTGTCGTACTCCTGTTTTTATGTGGAGGGTGTCTGAAAGCTTGCCATTTTAAATGACTTGGCCCGTGAATCCATTGTACATGCATTTGATGAGATTGACCAGTTTTATGGGTTTTCCATAATGTCGGAGTAGCTTCCACAGGATGTTTCTGTCTAGGCTGTCGAAGGCTTTTTCAAAGTCAACAAAGTTGATGAACAGCGGTTCTGTACTGGGTTTTATCTGTACATCTCTGTAAACTTGAGTCTATTGTGTCTCTGTACAATACATAATGTATGAAGGGAAAAAAAGGATTGACATAATCATGCATACATTTTAGTTTAACTACTTATAACTACATTAATATTAATACTAATACATTTGCTTATGTTTTTCCATCCATATAATACCCCGGTAATGCACACCATTTAACGCTTAACTGGTGTATGATGCAATCTTAGCTGAAAGTTGCTTCAAGGTAGCATTAAGTAAGACTCAAATTTAGGTCAGTCTTTCAAAACCTTTGCAACATAACCTCTTAATAAGTAACATAAAACCCCAATTGAAAAGTTTAAAATATAAAGAAAGCCACAATGATGGTAGTATATTATTGTCACACAGACATGACCTAAGGGAGAGTATTTATTGCCTAATTCTCGGTTTTCTCTGTCAGATTTATATATTTTATACCTCTAGTGTAACACTTCTGTTTATATTTATTTATTACATCTACTTTACCTGTTTTATTTGCTTTATAACTGTGTGTGTGTGTGTTTTACCTGTTATATGTTGTATCTGCCTCGTTTATAGTCTTGTCAAGTATTTGTTTTAAAGCACTGACCAGAAGTGGCAACTGTGAATCTCGTTGTATTTAATACAATGACAATAAAGCTTTCAATTCTATTCTATTCTTTTCTAAAAACATAAAAAACATTAAAGATTAGAAAATAAAAACAAGCTAAAAATAAAAGCTAGGATAGAAGCTAAAATAGACTCTCTACTTGTGAAAACAGAAAAAAAACAATTGTTTTCCTCCTCTGTGCAAATCCTATAAGACCACCAAGTCTACATAAATCCACTATAATTAAACAAAACAAACAGGATGTTCTTTCACACTGCCCTCTACTGGATTATATCACCCTACACACACCATTCAATGCTGCAGGGTTATAGCTGTATAATGATGTAGTACCCATGTTATAAAGCTTTAAAATCATCTTATCTTACCAAAGAAATAACCAGCGATTAAAACAACTCCCAGTGTGATGGATCCAGCCAGTGCCTCCTTGGAAATAACACGAAAAGACATAACAACCACACGATTATCCTGATCCCAGCAGATCTCTCAGCTCAAGCTCTTCCTTGTTGGCTTAAGCGCTCTACCGTAATACTGCGAATAGAGGCGGTTACACCACGTTTCTCCATTCACTTTGAGCAGCATTGAGACATCTGTTGCGCGTCTATTGGTATACTACGACTAGTATACCAGCTCATGTGCAGCTTCTTCCATCATGTGACTACAACGGCTGCTATTGTGTTTTTAGCTCCGAAGCAATAATTTAAGGGGACGTGTGAAGTGTAGCGACTCCAAATAAAGCCAATAATAAAATAAAAATGAGATCAAAGTCGATATTTATATATTTTTATAAATGCAAATGAACTAGACACATTTCAACTTGATATGAAAAGTATGCATGCTATTTATAAGGAAACCCACATGCAGCTGCAAGCTGTTTCATTGAAACAACAGCTCACCACAAAGTAGCGACTCCAAATAAAGACAATCATACTGAAAAAGGTGATCAAAGTCGATATTTTTATAAATCCAAATGAACTAGACACAGTTCCTCTTGATATGAAAAAGTATGCATGCTATTTAAAAGGAAACCCAACATGCAGCTGCAAACAACAACTCACCACTAAAGTTGCGTCTAAGTAGATCTTGTCTTGGGTCCAGCAGAGAGAGAGAACGCCTAAATGAAATCCTTGCCAAACCGAGTGGTGCAGTCATGTCAGGATAACAGCTTAGTCATATGACCTGCTGCAGCTCACATGATAGGACTGTCAAACAAAACGCCCCATAGTGGGACTCACAGCTGCGTGCAAGTGTAAGCCTATAGATGTCCCTCTGCATGAAAGATTATGGACATATTACAGTGATTATATGCAACTGAGCAGTGGTAGATGAAGTATGCACAAACCTTTACATGAGTAAAACTATCAGCGTGTGAATTTATTCTGTTACAAGTAATCTAATAACAGGTCTCACCCACTCATAATTGCTATTCAATTTTTCAACATGTTTATTGTCACACCCACAGGTTATACAAGTACAATCGTGTGAAATACTTTTTGCTGGGAAGCTCCATTTACAAAACAGTAAGTTAAGTAGCAAAAGATAAAATAAAATAGAAATAAAAATAATTGTGTATTTACAAATAATATACAGCATAATAATAAAGGAAATACTTGGTACATGGTAAATATAGAAGCACTATATATATTATATATATTATAATATATATATATATATATATAAATATATATAAATACATATATATAATATAATATATATAAATATATATATATATAATATCCCTAACCATATATATAGGGGTGCATACTTTTTAAAAAATGTATATATATATAATAAAATTATAATACATTTATTTATTTATTTATATATATATATATATATATATATTTATATTTGTATATATATATATGTATTATAATTTTATTATATATATATATTATAATTTTATTATATATGTGTTGGGCCGAGCGTTTGAAACACACTATGAAAACAGTTCTTCTGACTTTTATATACGTTTTAAGTCTTTACACCAGCAAGACACTGAGTTTTTCTCATTTAAAAAAAAATTTGCTTGAGGTTTGAGCATAAACTCGTATGTCACATAAAGAACAAAATTGCTTTCAGATATATTTTGATGTTTATTTGAAAACCAAAACCAAACAAGTGCAAAATCTTAAAAGCGTAGGAAAGTACAAACTTTCAGTGCAGTCAGCAGTGTGAATTTATACTGTTACAAGTAAAAGCCCTGCAGTCAAAATACAGTTAATTAAAAGTGCAGACACATTATCAGCAAAATATGCTTAAAGTATCAAATGTAAAAGCACATTTCATGCAGAATGGTCCCGTTCAGTTTTCATTGTGTGCAGAATATTACAATATTGGATTATTATTATTATTATTATTACACATGCATTAAAATGTAAACAACATTCATGTGCAGTCTAAGTCTTCAAAGTAACTAGTTACAGCTGTCAGATTAATGTGGTGGAGTACAATATTTCCCTCTGAAATGTAGTGAATTAGAAGTATAAAGTTGCATCAAAATGGAAAAATTATAATAAATAAAATGTATTGAGTTTTGACCAAATCCAGATAACGACTTGACTAAATGAATTTAGAAATTTCTCCATCAAAAATAAAAGTACCAGATGTTTTTTTTTGCCGTCTATTTTTTCATTATTGAATTGTAAAACAGACACAATTGCATGTTCTTTTTATTTAAAGATGTTAAGGAGTTTTATACACAGAAACTGAAGGTCAAAAATGGTATAAAAAGGGTTAAATGGGTTGGGTTTGCCAACCGAGTACCGATCCGATTCTGTTTTTTAATTAATAAGCTGTATGTCTCTCTATGTGGAAGTGACTGGGATCATTCTTTTATGTGTACGGCAACATCAGGCTAGACTTAAACATTGCTAAAATAATAAATTGTACACCAGCAATTTCAAAATGAAGGAGTTACAAGTGTAAACCTTTTTAATGCAGCAACAAATTGGTCAAAACTTTAACATTAGAATTACAGTATATAATGTATATAGTATACAAACATAAAATCCTATTGTATAGATCGGCCTTATTGTTAACATATGAGACTTATTGTAAATGATATGGACAATAAAAAGGTCAGGACATGTAATATAGGTGTTCATACAGAGAGGGGCAGTGTTGTCAAGGCAGTGAAGCTCACTTATACTGATGTTACACATCTAGTCTCCAGTAAATAATACTGATGATATGAAGAGAATATTTTGGTGTACGACTGATGAATGCATTAGATTTTCTGATAGAAAAGTACCTGATAATCAACAGTTTGTGCCCCTTTTCAGTATTTTCGTTGGTGCAAGCATTCAGTTTATTCATATGTTGATAATCTGGTTGACCTTTAATAATTCTGGCTATATAGATCATATGCTGGTTTGACCACAGTATCAGTGTGGAAAGAGAACAAAATCAACATGACATGAAGCTCTCTTTAAATTAGAAACCATGTGATTGGGTTCCACGCTGTATGTGTGTTTGAGTATGTTTTTGTTTTCTGTATAGTTGCATTATTTTTACATCCAGGAACTGTCAGACTAATGTGCTTTGTGTGAACACTGTCATGCTACCTGTCCTCTGTGATCCCCTCAGAAACACCCTGCGACTGATGCCAAGATGAGGGCTGTCGCTTGGTTACGTCCGCATGAGATACATGAGCAAGGGGTCAGAGGCATATCACATTATTAACTACAGTGCAGCGATAAGTGCTGTAGATAATTGACTTTAGGGAAAGTAGCGGCCCGTCAGCCAAGGACACCAGACTTGCCTGTTTCTTTATTGCGCCATACTGGGACATTTTTGTGATTCCGTGTAAGGACATATGTTAAAATTGAAACAATTAAGCTTTTATTCAGTAATCTGCAATTGAGAGTTGTTGTTAATAGTTACAGCTTTCACTTAATCTAATAATTGCTACAAATCATTCATTAAATTTGTAAATAAGTGGGGGAAAAAAACGTTTTGGTGCAGCTTCTGACTTTTTAAATATGATTTAAGTCTTTACACCAGTTGGACACTGAGCTTTTCTCTAATCTTTTTTTTAAAATTTGATTGAGGTTTGAGTATAAAATCTAATGTCACACAAAGAAAAATAAATGCTTTCAGATATATTTGATTATTAAAAAGTGTAGAGAAGTACAAACTTTCAGTTCATTCAGCAGGCATGGCTGAATGAACCTTCAACCCCAATGACGAAGCAGAATTAGAGGTAGAGCTATTTGTGCTAGACAAACAAGGACGCCATATATTAGTGATAAGAAATACTTTTTTCTAGTTGGTAAACAAATGCAAAAACTAATGACTAGCAGCAGACAAACTATCCTTAAAACAATCTTTAAAATACCTTAATCATCCCCAAATTTATATACGTCCCTAAATACAAACTCAGGGTCACATAAAGGCTTTAAACTGACATTAATCTGCACTTAAGAAAACTTTAAATGATCAAAATCCTCAATCATTTATGTAAGAGCAGACTGAAGAGCATTTAGGGCTGCACTTTATTCCATGCACATGTCATTTTAATCCCAACATAAAAAGTTTAAAGGCTTTTAATATATAAATTTAATGGTTTCATTCCCCCAGTGCACGTAAAGCATTGTGGCAAAAATGACCTCAGTCCTCTGGAGTTCATGTAGTTTTTCTTTATTTTCCTATCTTCAATCAAGTGAATGAAGGGAAGGCACAGATAGAAATGAGTCCACTAGAGGGGGGAAATGACCATCAACAGGTTCTTGATGAGTGCTGCATACCAGACAACAGTATAATACATTCATATTTTGTCATAACAATGATAGAGAAACTATCAAATACAAATGATTGCAACAAATCCAGTGCATGCGAAGGCCACAGTGATAGCACAGGTTCCTGTTTGATAATGACACTGTGTGCACAGATTAGTATTAATTCTCACAGAGAAGAAGTGCTGTTTCCTAAATGACCCCTCCTTATACCTATTCTACCTGATGGATAGCTTGCAAACTGATGCTCTGCTTTTCTCACTGATCTCGCCTGGCTGCTGGCCCTGCCGCCGCTGCCGTTTACTGACAGAGTCTGGACAGCAGGGGAGGGTAGAGTCTTCCTCCAGGGGGCTGGGACGCTTCCAGCTGGGCCGCTGAGGTGTGGAGCTCGCCTCGGGGTAAGCCTCTTGTGTGAGTAAACACCATAACAATCCAGCAGAGAGACACACTCCCCGGGTCGGGGGATTTTCTGGTATATGCCAGAACAATGTCCGACACTGTCGTGATGATTGAATTTTATAGGCCGGCCTGACTCGAGTCTATGAGATGAAGTGCTTTATGATGTCACATACCGGGATGATTAATGTGCTCTGAAATGTGTGGGCCCTCTTTGTATGTGTGATGAGGCAATATTCTGTTTTTATCACAGACTACAGGAAGCTTTATGAGTCTATTATCTTCCTCTACATTGCACTTGTTAAGCTTTAAGTGACCGACTGTATCAACCATCCACCATGTTACTCGCTACTACACTTTATTACTTAGCAAACATGCCGTACAAATTTAAAATCAGAGCTGAACTGTGCTCGTCAGGCTTCTCTGCTCTCACAGACAATGAAAGAAATGCCATGTAAGTCCGCTCCTCTCTGCTCTCGAATTTGACTTTGGCAGAAGTCTTTCTCTTTGACTGACAGATGGGCGAGCGATACGACTCCATCAAAAAGTGCAGCCTGACAGTTCGATTTGACAGCCCTCTTCAAACCAAATATACTCCATGTTCCTGGCACTACATCAACTTGACAAGAAGAAAAGTGGTAGAAAAAAGATGTAGATATCTATACTCTGATATAGATTTCACTATGAAATAATAGAAGCACATACACCACGGTGTCACCCAGTGTTTAGTTATCCCATCATTCTTCTGTCTTTTATGCTGTTACACAGTAATTGTGCCTGTCTGGCAAGTGATTGAAATATTATTTCCTGTCCCTTATATTGTTTTAGGGCTGCAACTAACCTTTCCATTATTGATTAATGTATTGATTCATGTTTTAAATCAATTATTTGGTCCATAAAATGTCAAATATTTGTGAAAAATTAGACTGATAATAAGACTGAATTGCTTTTTAGTACATTTCATTCATTCAGCCTAACATCCTCTTCATTAGGGCTGCAACTAATGATTATTTTCATTGTCGATTAATCTGTTGATTATTTTCTCAATTAATCAATTAGTTGTTTGGTCTATAAAATGGTGAAAAAAAGCCCAAGATGACATCCTCGAATGTCTTGCTTTGTCCACAACTCAGTTTACTGTCATAGAAGCGTAAAAACACTAGAAAGTATTCACATTTAAGGAGCTGGAATCGCGGAATTATGAGTATTAATTCTTAAAAACGTACTCAAAGCGATTAATCGATTATTAAAATAGTTAGCGATTAGTTTAATAGTTGACAACTAATTGATTTTTCAGGGTTAGGGTCAATCAGTAGCGAGTGACACATCTGCCTCTCTAATGTTTTAGTTGACATGGAAGCTTGCTAGGAGCAGTTAACATTTTTCATGACAATCAAAAACTATGTATATTTAAGTGTTTGTTATTTCTGTAAATTGACTTACAACAACCCGTGCAGCTGCATGGATCTCATCCATGCTTGTTGCCATTTTTGCCGACATTGGATATTCAGTTTTTAAGCAAAAATGGTAAATATCTTGTTTGTTTATGATAGTAAACTGAATGTCTTTGGGACTTGGACTTTTGGTCAGACAAAATAAGACATTTGAAGATATCACTTTGGGCTTTGGGAAATTATGATGGACACTTTTCTGACATGAAAATATTCGTTAGTTGCAGCCTTAGTCCAGATGTTTGGAGCCAGGCTAAGCTACCCATCAGATGTTCCCAAATCCCAAGGGGACGTATTCAAATACTTGTTTCGTCCAACCAACAGTCCAAAAACCAAATGTATTCAATTTACAATTATATAAAACGGAGAAAAAGCAATACATCTTCACAATTGAGAAGCTGGGGTAAGATAATTTTTGGCATTTTGCTTCATAAATGACTTAAATAATGACTTGATTATCACAATTTTGTCCAATGATGAATTAAATCCATAAGCATTTATATGAAAAAACAATGTCACATTGCACTGCATGGAACTTAAATGGATAGAATATATGATGTGAATTATTTTGTTAATAATGTATAATGCAGCGCTTAATGTACACACCAAAGAACCTTTAAAACCCAAGACCTCTGGGTAAACATGACCCTTTAATAGCCATTAAACAGCATCTTTAGTCAATTATTCATTAATATGAAATGTTTTCCGCCATTAGCAGGGGGCCTACATGAAGTTGTGATCAAGTCACTAAATATTCTTGTACTTGTGCTGTCATCACTCGAGTGTGTAAATCCTCATCATTGTGATATGCCTACATTCTGCTCTCCCATTTAGCTAATAAAATGCATAGACCTAAATGATTCATGGCAACCATTTACATAATTCATAATTAAATCACAACTCGATGGCGTGGAATTTATTAATAGTGAAAATGCATGTGCCGCCATCGTGATATACTAATTAATATCTTTAGTTATCACTGGCACATTGCTCACTCAGCTGGGGTCTGGTTGTGGGGCAGGAATAATGCAATGCAACAACAAATTATCTGTGCATTTAAGTGGGAATGTCTCGGAGTGATGGCCACAATATGCATTTGCCCGAAGAACTTAATGGGGGAATCTGTTTCATCGGAGTTGTCACGTTCTGGCTAATCATTTTGAACACTGTAAAGATTAAGGCTAATGCATTTCCATCCTCTAGCTCCCGCCAAGGCCTTCAGGGCGTCTCTAATCGTGCTGCACACTTTTCCCACAGTCCACAATAACATGTGTTACACATGCTCTCAGAAACACACTTTATCTCGTAGACAAAGGAAACTCAAAACAGCATTGCTCACGAAGCAGATAGATATTTTGATTAATTGCTAAAACAGTTTTAGCGCTGAAACGTTTAGTCGAACATTTGACTGAAAATTACAATTACAGTTCCCTACTACCTTGGTTGCCTTCATTATTTTGTGACATTTTAGAGACTTTTCTAAACAATGTGGGTCCTTTCACCAAAATTTCAATAGAGCATATTTTCTCACCTACCTCTAATTTTATCCCGCCATGCAGATAGTTTTGGTTTTACTTGTCCAGGGTGACTTATTTTAAATTTATTGCCATTACAATAAAACATGTTAGGAGCTTGCCTTTGGTGAGTTCATAGTGCAGCAGGACAGACAGCACTGAACACACCATACTAATAAAACTGATAAAAATACATGTAATGGATATAAATATAAATAAATACAAAAGATAAGCTAAAAACGAAATGTACCTCAAAGTGTCAAGGGTTTACAATTCAGCTAAACATGTTTAAAAAAATGCAAAATATTACAAATAATTAGAAAAAGAGCAATACGCTAAAAACAAAAGGTATCCCAAAGTGCCAAAGGTTTACAATTCAAGAGTCAGTAGGTTTCGATATATCCATCCATGAGATTTTTGCCTCCACCCTAAAACAATGAAGGTGAATTGTATTGAGGTGGTGGTGGTCATCTTAAAACCTGGGCAAAATAAACCCAGAACTATTCTCATTGCTAGGTACCACTATAGAGAATTCCTTTGGTGTGTGTTTTGTGTGAACTGGCCCTTTAATCAAAAATATAATTGACAGATAAATTGATAAAGAACATAATCTTAGACACAACTCAAGCTGGTTGCATTGCAGCCTGTAACAACAGTAGATTGTTTGTATTTAAAAAAAAAAATCTGGTTGATGTGACCTCATAATGACATCCCACAAACACACGGGTCGGGCTAATGAACTGCTCTTATAAGCTCTGTGTATTCTTAGTTGCGATGGTTAATTCAGAACCGAACATCCACTAACTCTCCCCGCCAGTGGACAAACAAAGGGGTCCTCTTCACTAATGGTCCCTGAGGCTTCACCACTATCTATTGATCTGCTGTCACCCAATTTCTCTGTGACTTATGCCCTGCTTAATTCCCATTACTGTGCACACTGAAGCCTTATCAGCGAGAACAATAGGCTCGTTGTCACTGAGGGCAAAAATATGACCGGGCCTGTGACAGTGTGAGCGTAAACTCATGACTTCAACTCCTCGAGCCCTCTCGGTGACCTTCTACGCTCATGTGGGCCGGTTTGAAGCCCCGGCGTCGGAATACTAAACTCAATCCGGACCGTTTGCAGATGAATCAGAAAATTGGATCTCGCTTGTTTCATAAAAACGAGCCCCCAAAATACAGAGGGCCGGCTCCTTAGCCATAAAACTGTCGCTGTGATATGTCTCTAGCAATGATGATTCTCAGTTCCTGCGTGCCCCCTCTCGAGCTAGCTGCTATCTCTTCCTTTCAATTATATGTTTCTCTGCTCTTTTAGACAAAGAGTAATAAAGCTATAAATCGTGTAACCGGCAGAAGGTATGGACATTCTGTCTCTGAACTGCTGTTGAAACTGCCATAAACCACCCACAAAGTCAAAGATAAGGATTTACAGTTATTTAACATCATCCTTGTCCCCTAAATCACACTGATAAGAGAATTAAGTGATGGCTATAGGTTCTTTGTCCTCTAGCTATTGATTTCTTTAACAGAGAGGGCCAGTGCAATGTTTTTATTGAGCATCCTATTTGCTTTAAGCTTGAGAGTGGAAATTGAGCTATTTGGATTGTTTTATTGAGCAGATTCTGCACTCTGAATTAATTTATCTGATAACAGAGCCTTCTTGGTTAATTTTCCATTCACAGTGGAAATGTTTTCAAATCTAGAGTCGCAAAACATGACGGGGGGATGTTGCTGTTAGAAACCTGCAGTATGTTTGCCAAGCAGGGGTAAATGACCTCATTGAAAGGCCATTGCAGCAATTGTATTATATAGTTGAGAACAATTTGATCTTTATGCCGATTGTTTTCTGGTACGGTACAATTATAACGCTCCTCTACATTACAGTCACAAGAACGGAGTATGCCAAATGTATCCAGTCTAAATAGGAATGATTGTTCCTTCTTGGCCTCTCTAGACAAAACACATGACTTGATTTACAGAAAGACATCCGTCTATAATAGTAATTGGTATTAATATCAAATGCAGCAAATAATCTGCTTGTTAAAGTGGCCATTGTTTCACCAACCCTGGAGTATATGTCCCTCTTAGCGCATAATGTCCCAGTTTGAACAAAGACGTGTTTAGCTTAGCGGAAGTTAGTCACTCGTTTCAGCATGAAAACACTTATGTCAGTGCCTCGGAGACGGCGAAGTCGCAGTCGTTCACATTTAATGATTCAATTGCTGTTTAGCTTCAAGTTCACGACCCCCAAGCTATGATAAATGTCAAGCGCACCAATGTCCCGCTAACTAGACATGCCACTGCCAACCAATCATTTTGTTATTGACTTGGAAAGCACAAGGCGCTGTAATGTGACTCTAAATGCTACGTTACAGTGTGTCTATCTGGGTAACCATGTGGGCCGGATATTCAGTCTGATTCAGTCTTGTTCATTTGGCTCAGAGCAGCACTGTCAGTTCCTACTCCGGATCAGCCAACAGGCGTTAGGGCAGATCTCTGATTATGTGTCAATACTTTAATTAATGATGGAAATATCAGGGTGGAGGAACAGCTATTCATTTTGAAATTAGCTGTAGTCCTGTAGGCTTTTTTGATCCCAAGTGGTTGGAGAATGTTCTCAGTCTACAGCCTTATACAATCCCTGTAAAGAAAGGAGTCAAGTATTAAATGTATTGTAATGAAACGAAGGTTGAAAGGTTTAATATCCTGTAAACAATTTGATTCAGCTGGCAAAATAAAGCTCTCCTGCTTTTAAGCCATTTAAAAACAAATTGGCCGCCTTTTCTAATCCATTATTTTACTTCTTAATTTAAGTTAATAGCTTTTATCTTATTGTGGCAGTCGTGTCTGAAAAGCGCACAGCAGGCGCCTAGTTACAAAGATTCAGAGGTGCATAACCAAGCGCTTTGTCAACTTGTGGAGCCTTCGCGCTTTATGCACAATAGGTGATGTCATTTTTGGCTTGCACAATGCACATCCTTGCGCCGGCGACACTATGGCGAGCATAACCCCAGCTTGACTCATACTACTCTGTGCTGAGACTCCGTATGGAGCGGACACTTTTACTTTCAGCTTGTAATGTCTGTCGTCCGACCATAAATTGATAAGACGTTGCAAAAATGAACTAAATGGGTTTTATTTCTATAAAAAAAGCAAAACAACAGTGGGGGAGGTGGGCAAGTAATGTAATCGGTGTGTGCCCGAACATCGTGTAACACCGGTAACAACAACTACCAAGCTTGGTCTAAAGCAGTGGTTTCCATCCTTTTTTGTCTAATGTACCTCCATCATAGTTCTCTTAAATGAACTCCAGTACCCCCTCATTGATACAAGTCGCCAGGATGTTGTTTAACACTATCTATTATGCAAAACTGTATATTGTTATGTATTCTTTCATACATCATAAATAAACCCACAAATAATTGAAGTGTTTATTTCCCTCCTGAACACGGCTTTTAATATCAGTGATTCTGAATAGTTGGCCTCCCACTGCTTTTAGAAAAACACATGGGTCAGGTTAATGAACTTGTGTCTCCAGCCACCTTTCCCCCCCTCTGTTATGAGCTCAATGTATTTATAGCGTGGACAGTTAATTATGTTAATTATGTCCCAGCCATGGAAACATCAGTGCGTAGGAAAAGACTGACTTACACCAACTCTTAAAGTCAGGCACCGCCACATTCGTCTCTGTCATTAAGCTATACAGCACAATATATTCTTCACTAAGACGTCACCCTCCAACAGCTGTTAACTTGTTTTAGAAATAACATTGTTCATGCAGTATTTGATGAAAGCTGTTAATTCTGTCTAGGTGTCATCTCCTTTAGCATGGCCTTGGATTGATGTGATGACAACAATAATGAATTTAATCCTGTGTATCAAAATAGCCCTGCTTGCGTCAATGCCTAATTAACATATCTTACACATGAGAATAAAGTGGTGACATCAAGGCCTAAGCTGTTAATGAGTGTCATGAGAAATGAAAATCAGTAGCTCTGTATTAATGTTAATATTTTGTGCCACAACATGGGAAAAAGTATGAAAAATCACAAGTAATAACATTGATGCTATGCAGACAAAACTCTAAACACAAGTCAAACAAAAACTTCAGTAGCTCATTTTGTTAGTGTTTGATTACAATTTGCTTGGGACCATTATTGACTTTTGTGAAACGATAACATGTTATGATCATATCATCACGATACTGTTCCACTGAAAGTCAATCAACGATAATATTAAGGGAGAAGTTTGTTCTATAAAAATAATATCAACCAATCCCAGCTGCACTGACCCACCATGCTCTGTGATGAGAGGTATTTACGATAGTTTAGAGCCGATGGGTGGGACCGTCATGCTGCTACCATATATCAATCCTAGAAAAAGCTAAAGGGACACTTCTCTATGTTTAGCCCAGCTGGTGTTTTATTTTGGCGGGGGGTCATTCCATTTTGTACATGGACCTCCCAGTTAGTCAGTCTCAGTATAGTGTCTACTGAAGAGGGGTTAAGCAGGTGGTAAACACTGACAGTAGTCCTTTTTTTTTTTTTAAATGTATACTTCATTTAAACAGCAATTACATAGAAAAGAGAATTTAAAAAAAATAATTTGTATGTAATCCCCGTAATCATGAATCAGGAAGTATAAAGAGCGACTGCCGCTTAGGGAGGAGTCACGTAACTTCTATACTTAAGTAACGCCACTTCCACAGTCTTTTCCTAAACCTAACTAAGTAGTTTTGTTGCCTAAACCCAACCAAGTCGATCTTTTCCTAAAATTAACCATGTTGTTTCCTGTGAAGACGGAAGTTTATTTTGAAAAGACTGTGAGGAATGACGAATAATTATTTGTAAGATATCGTACGAACCGTTGTATGAGGATACGTTACCCTATGGAGCAAGTGGGTGCCTGTTTAGTTTACATTGTGCTTGCTCACCAGCTGAACTTATTTTCATGAACACACAAAAGATTTCCTGGTTAGCTTTTCAAATGCAAAAGCTTTGTCACTATTTTTTATCATGATAGCTACTGTTAGACACTATATATCTTCTTTTTGACAATGTTGAAACAAAATATTAATAGACTACTGGCAAAAAAGTATATGATTATTGTTAGTTAGTTGCAGCCCTACTTAGTTTGCCCAACCGTGATGATATGCAGCCTAAATCCATCAGTGATGCTGAAAAGGGTTAACTGACCAAGAGCAATTTATTTGCCCATTATCAGCTGGCCAAGCATGTGAAAGGTTTCCTGGAGATCTTTTAAAATCTTTAAATACCCTCCTGCTCTGGGGTGACCACATCTCAGACCTCCACAGAAATGCCCTTTGAGTTGACCACGACCACTGGTGGTGCTCTGCCTCATTAGTGAACTGTGGGAACAAAAGTCTCAAAGCAGAGGAGTCCAAACCCACATAAATACAGCGGAGCGGGAATTATGCTCAAATGTAAAACTCCCAAACAAATGAGATTGGAAAACTCTCCGGGGCGTCCTCTAAACTTCGCTGCTGTCATCAATCAAGAATATTGCCATGCGAGTCCATACAGGACTTGAACAAACTGCTTCTTTAAGCATTTCTCCGGGAGGCATAAAAGTGTATTTATGGTCACCACGGGCAGGTATAGAGGAAGATTGGCAAACATGAAAATCAAGTCCTCTCCCGGGTGCCATCTAGCCGTGCTCGGCTGTGTTAAATCATAGATGGAAAGAACAACAGTCTGGTGGCACAACGGTCCAGTCTGACGAAGCACTGCCTTGGGCCTGCGTTTTACATTCTCTCTTACAGCCCGTTATTGGAGTCAATGTTTTGTCTTCATACCTGTTTTCAGCTCTGTAATGAACTTCATCTGTCTTATTCTGCGCATCAATGACATGTTCCAGTTTAATGTAACCTACAGTTTAGCGTATATTACCCAATGCCAAGATTTAAGGCTGCAGAGGATCCTGTTTCTGCACTTAGCTGATGTGGGATTGATTTCCTTTACGAATATATGAATCACTGGGGTCATTACTGAGCCAGACTCTTTCATTAAATTGAGCTATATCTCCTGCGTCAACCCAGGGCCTTCTGAGAGCCCTCCACCAAGAATATACTGTACCTCCATGGGGTAAAACCACTTTGAAAACAGCAATATGTAAAGTATAGCTTCATTTATCCCACGAATGCAGAACATTGATCCTCCGTGGAGAAAATAGGTGACAACATACTCTTGGAGCCTTTTAATAATTTAGATGTATTTCGGAGAGATTGTAAATATACCAATAAGTGGATCAGGGTTGATGAATGCAGAAGCAAAATCTTGTAGTTATTCGAATGAATAATGTCAGGAGTGGTAGAAAATTATAAATACAACGATACACCAGTGTACTCGTATAAATGCCAGCAATGCTTTCCAAAACCCTTTTAATTGGGAGGCTTATAACGGATCACTGCAAGTCGCTCTCGCTAGAATATTCCTCACACACACACGGGCAGTATTGACTTTTCAAATAAAAAGACATTAATGTAGATAACGGCCATTTTGAATCCTCATTAGTCACCGGTAATCTAGAAACATGGGCGATATATTAAGAGTGGTGTTCGCGGCTAGTCATTAAAGGAGAAATAAAAGACAAAATAAATCCAATCTTGGAACGCCTGCGATTAATCATGTTGGCCACCACTGGCTGCCTGGCTGCTTAACAGTTTTATTGAGTCATTTATGCTGGTTTCCTAGATAATCCATTTATTCTGAATAATGCCTCCCTTCATGCTCAAAGTGCTGTGTTCAGGTGATACCGATATAAACTGTATTTTTTTTTTTAATCCTTTCCCCCTTGACAAACATATATTTCAACAATTACATGAAATGGCTGACAGAAGAAAAGCAACAATTGCACATTATTCAGGGAGGCTTTTAATGAAAGTGTTAATTAAGTATATTTTCAATTATTCCTTAAGGGGATCACAAACCCAGATAGTATCATGAATAATTTACTGCAGAGTATCTAATTAGAACTATTTTAATGTAATTTTTCGCAGCAGAGAACGACTAAACAAGAGGAGTAACACATGCAGAAAGGTTCACACCGGTGTCCCTGAAATAGCACACGGGGCTGTGCATGGCGTCATGTGATGTGAGACAATGGAGCGATAAGCATGATTAAGATGTTCCACCAGTGTACAACACGAGGGCGAGGGAGGAGGTAATCCTTCTGTCCAGACTCCTGAAGTGTCTCCGACAGCTGTG
Source organism: Sebastes fasciatus (assembly GCF_043250625.1). Taxonomy (NCBI): domain Eukaryota; kingdom Metazoa; phylum Chordata; class Actinopteri; order Perciformes; family Sebastidae; genus Sebastes; species Sebastes fasciatus. Next base: position 17,412,766 of record NC_133814.1, read on the forward strand.
CATGTGCACCTCTGGAGGCTGACAGCACTCCTAAAATACAAACAGAACGTCAAGTCACCCCGCCGGTCCCACTCGACCCCGCACCGCAACCCGCGTCTGCACCGAGAAGCTGTTTAGTGTCCAGATGCGCTGCAGTTTTGACAGATTTTTTAAAGGCAATATCCTCACACCTGATTGAAGACTGACTGCCGTAAATCACTGAAGACAAATGCTGCTGACAGCCACAGCTAAACTCCTTAATTAAGTATGTGATAGAGCTTTCCTACGGTCCTGGGGCTTCATCATATTGCTCAGAAAAAGAGAATACAAACACATGGGGCAGTCTTTCTTCTCTCAAGAGTTACCTTTTAATACCTGAGCTATGTCCCAAATACATACTAATTCCTAGGGGCCCGACGATACAATATGATCACGATATGACGCGTATCACTTGTTTCAACATTCACTAAATTCCATTAAAATCTGTTCCCTCATTTTTTTTAGATATTCTGCTAAATAGCAAACAAAAACCGTCCCTAAACCTGAAGGGGTCAAGAATGAAAATCTCTGGGATTACCCCTTTAAGCATTTCTAGTTTAAAAAAAATTCACAGCTGCTACTTTTCTGGCCAAACATAAGTGGTCTGTTTCCGTTCACCATTAGTAGATATGCGGTCGTATATTTAGTAATGAGGATTTGGAGTGTTCTCAGCAGCATCTCTGGAGACTTTCTCGCAAGGTCTTGACTAAAAGCCTGAAGCCTATCAAGTGTCCCACACAGCACAAGTCCTAGCACCTGACGACACGGTTCTGCAGGGAGTTTCTGCTGTCACAATAAATCAGGGACAGACAGGATACAGTATAATCATGCGGGTGTCCCGTTTCACTCGGCCTCTGCCGAATGCTTCAGCAAAACCTACGCTACACGTGGTGGCCGCACACTGCAACTGCATACGTTGGCGTACCCACAGAACTTGATGGTTGACTTGAGAGGAATAATCCATGGGAGATAACATACAAAGAGCCGTTGATAGTTTATGTTGCAAGTCTTGTATTGTACACAATGAGGTACTGTGTTGCCAGTAGCCCTCTTTATTCTTAAACCTCCCTTGCTTTGATAGAAGATGGAATAAATGGGATGCCTTTGAGGGAAAATAAGCCTAGAGGGTCTGTTTTATATCGGAACATGTAGCTCATACCTTACAACTGAGGCTTTAAAGACATTTGACGATGTTGAAAACAAAGTGCTCCACTCTGTAACCATATGAAGTCTATACTTCAAAACCAAAGTAAATTGAGATTCCTGAACTATCAGAGCGGGAGCCCGTCGTGCTGTGCTTATATCTGAGCTTCTTCCCCATCATAAAGATGAATCATAACGTCTAATTCTCACAAATTACCCAAACATTATGTAGTTCTCTCATTTCCAACGCTGTTTAATCTGCGTCTGGAGTATTCGCTGTCACTTCATGTTGCAAACACTGCTTTCACTCTGGCAGTTCATTGTCTTTTGATGGGCCATAAAAGGCTCGGTTTGATGGATGATAACTCGGGGCGTCTCTCTTTGTTGTGGGATGTGACGACTGAGTGCGTGTGAGATGTGAGGAGAAGACGCGGCGTGAATGGGAGATGTCATCGGTGTCTCGCGTTGACACCGAGGCCTCAAGCTCGGGCTTTGATCTCTGTGAATGATTGCAAAGCAAACACAAATAAAAGATTCCAGTGTGTTACAGTTTTCCAGTGAGAAAGTTGAACTGTTTTTTCGAACATTTTCCAAGAGGTCTCTCGCTGATTGGCGTTTTCTAGAGGTAGAGTGATGATTTAGAGGCTGACAAATTGGAAAAGGTGTTTCTAGGAAGGTAAGGCACGCTCTGTGTTCTACCTGTATGTAAAACGTGATTTATCGAGAGAGGACGGCTCATGTCATTGCCTTCTGATTCGGTCCATGAGAGCTCTATAGGCCCTGGACTCCCTGCTGACCCTACAACATCTGCTCAGGCACTTACTACTTAATGTATTAGCTGTGAGAACAGGGCAGGTGATTTCAGCTGGAGCCAGAGAACATGAAAAACAGATTGTGCCTCCGGTTCATGCAATTGAATTAAAATGAGTCACCACCAGCTTCTCTCATAAAATAACATCACAAATAATGTTATGGCATGAACGACAGGTGGGGATATTTCATAGGTCTGCTTGATGGTGGCAAGAAAACTAAAAATATAATTGATTGCAGGCTGCTCACATAAGGAATCTATTGCGAGGTAAAGATTCCCGAGATAAATATATATAAATTACCGCTATTAAAAACAATGGCGTACTTTGCACTATAAATTGCTTTCCAGTATATTGCAGCCATTTGTTGTTGTAGTGCAGCTCTCCCACATGAGGCTCTTTGTGATTTTACTTTGATGTTGACTTAACCATCAGAGCGTAATGTGCTTCATGGCCTTTACGATATAGATTAAAAGAGGAATACTTTAAAGGTCTAATCATGCTGGTTATTAGGATCACGAGCAAACATTTACCAGTTATAAGCTCTACCTATTAGGAATTAAATATATTTGAAAGCTTACTCATTAGGAGAATCCCCAGGAGGCATTGGGAGAGGCTGACCAAACTGATTACTAAACACTTGATAAATATGTGCTATTATGGGAGATATGCAGATCATTACCTTATTAGTACTAAACTGGGGGAGAGTTTTGTCCTCCTAAGAATGTCATTTGCGATCTTTAAGCAGTCGGATTAAATGTTTTATGATACAGTAAAATGTTTGTGTAACATTGGCCATTTTGCATAATTTGTTTTAAAAAATAAAGGGCCAGTCCACCCAAATTATAAAAAAACAGCTCTTCATTTACCTCTAGTAGACTCATGAAAAACCTACCATAACCCAACATGCATAAATATACATATTTTCTGACAAATAACATGATTAGAGCTGATAGTGGGTCTGCTCAGGCCACTTTGGTATTAGACATGTTGACACCCGAGACGTGCTCCGGGACGATGGGACAACGAGACAACGGGACTTTAACTGACCCGATTAGACTAGGGCTGCAACTAACTCTTTTTTGTTTAATCGATTAGTTGTTTGGTCTATAAAATTTCAGAAAATGGTGAAAATTGACGTTCAGTGTTGCCCAAAGCCCAAGATGACGTCCTCAAAGGTCTTGTTTTGTTCACAATTCAAATACATTCAATTTACTGTCATAAAGGAGTAAAGAAATGAGAAAATATTCACATTTAAGAAGCTGGAATTAGAGAATTTAGACTTTTTTTCTTAAAAAAATTACTCAGACCGATTAATCCATTATCAAAATAGTTGCGGATTAATTTAATAATCGTTACAGCTCTAGATTAGAATACAGATTAGACTCCGCTTGACTCTGGTCCCGGGTCGTCTGTCGGATAACTATGAACCAGGGCGACCTGTGAAGACCATGGAGATAGTTTTGGTTATATATTAAACAGATTATATATACAGATTCATATTTTAATATATCTGCCTCTGAGTTTTCTGTGCCCACTGCAATACATGGAATTTTGTTTGGGTTGCTCACAGCATTGGATTAAACAAGATTAAGAGTCTACAGCCATGCTACCAGCACGAGAGCTAAATGCTAACATCAGCATGCGAACATGCTCACAATGACATTGCCAAATTGCTGATGATGACCAAACCTACACCACCGACATTACCATCCCTAGAGCCATGAAGCTGGCATGGCAAAAAATGCAACAACACTTTTTTTCCCCAGAAACAGTGAGCAGTTTTAAAGGAGACTAATTAATTTGTAGAAAATAGTTTCAAGTAGTTTATACTGAAGCCCTGTCTCCTAAAAATTACCTTCCCATACAATGAAACTACTTTTGAGAGAAACGTATTTTGTTGTGGATTACGTTTGTTTTTGACGTGTCACAAATACGTTTGTAATGATAGTCCGCGGAAGTCCGGGTAAGGAGGTGGTCAGGGTGATGGACGGGTCAAACAAACACTGGATTTTCGCCCAAGAGACCAGTGTTTTTTATTTAATTAAACCTACAGTAACCAAGTAGTTTTGTTGCGTAAACCTAATGAAGTAGTTTTGTTGTGTTTTGTTTAAATTTCGTAGTCATTTTAAGCCGAACCATGTTATATTTTTACTGAACCTAAACAAGTATTTTTGTTGCTTTTTAAAAAAAAAAAGTTGTTTTGTTTAAAAAAAAAAGTGCGACAGTATTCTGTGAGAAAATGTTTCCCTCGAAACGTAATGGTCCGTAGTTGCATGGGAACGTAATATTATAGGAAACAGGGTTGTAATTGTATGTAATTTAGGTGAACCGACCCTTTAAATGATGATCAAACGTGACTGTGATTAAAAAAAAAAAGAAGACAAAATAAAACTATAGGACTAAAAATAAGTCTAGGATAAGTCTGGTGATATTCTACATTTTTTACTTAGTCAACAAATCCTAAGACCAAAAACATTTCCTGTGGAGCCACAGCCTGATATAGCGTATTCCTCTGTGCCATATATCAACATTGTTGGCTTTGGGCTGAATGAGAGTGAGAGACGGACTTACGTATTGTTATTTTGGTCTTTTAACAGGATTTGCAGACAATAACAAAAAGACAGAATATCACCAGCTTCATCCTTTAAGTTCTCTTATTGAAAGGCTTTAACTCTTCAGATACACTCAAAACACACAACTGATTTCAATAAAAGTCGGAGTAGGGTTTGACTATGGGCCAAGGGATTCGTTTTTGGTGCAGATCCAGGAATTAATCCAGGAAGTAATTGTGAGATGGGGCACTTTTCAACATTTGCACCTACTAATTTACTTCCTCTTGACTACTACGTTTACTCGAATGAAAACAATCTGTCACATGTATCCCATTATTGTCTATCACTGCGAATATTTTAATGCAGATCTGGATCCTCCTGATGCAAAATGATTTCACGTTTTTGGCGCCTTGGGGGAGATATGTATGTGCTGTCTAGTTTCAAGATTGGAGTTCAGATATCAGGATAGTAGGAATGATAGTGGAGTTTGCACTTGTGCCACCTGTGTGGGAGTAACACCGACTGAAACCACATTTCACGTCTCCTGTCAGTTGAAAATGAGTAATGTGCTGCAGCCCATAGCCTCAGGATAAAGTCATATCTGAAGCAGTATTTGAAGGATATCAAAAACCCAGGATACCTCAAATTGACCCCTGTCATTTCCTTCAACAATGTATATACTCTTTTTTACTCTTTTGTGTCTTTTTCTCCCACATGAGCTCAGCTTTGTGTTATACACAGCGATCCTCTGCCATCTGGTTTTCATTTCCTGCGAGGTTCAAGATGGTAGGAGAGTTTAAAAAAAGGAGGCTCGTTTGAACTGGGGGGCTAATGTAGTCAGGATGGAATCTGTCACTCAGTCTATTGCATGTTGATGACTAAGGGCAGTTTCAGCTGTAAGCAGTCCATGATTTATGGACACCGAGTGAACTCTTGTAAGCAAAAGCCAACCAGGAGTTCAGAGCGGCAACTGGGCTCTTTTTTGGCCGCAGCCCGCCTGCGCTTTCTTTCCATTCATGCCAAAGCATTTCGCACGGCAATTAGCTCCGTCCTCATTTGGGTCTGCAGTCCCACAGGGTTAGCGAAGCCATTTATCATCCTCGGGGCTTGGAACTCCGCAGCTCCGTCTCAGGTAGTTTTTGTAAACAGTCATTGGCCCGGCTCTTTCCATTTTCACCAAATGAGAGGGGGATACAGTAGTTTTGAGGGTTCTGCCATCCATCCATCTGTCGGATGCTTTGCTTTTTCTCTACAGGTGTGAAGGCGAAAGGGAAATGTCATTTCACATGGCTCATTTGTCATATGGTAACTACATAGTTGGAGTGAATAGAGTGATGACGACCGGGCCCCTTGCTTTTTTTTTTTAGAAAGTCTGGATTTGGATTGAGTGCGGGCGAGACTAAAGAATATTCTATACGTGGCTAATGAGGGGTGCACTCAAAAGAAAAGTTTTTTTTAGAACATTAATGATATTAAGTCTTTTAGCGAGCAGAATTTATAGAGCTTTTTAATAGCAGACTTGACATTTAGCGCATATTTACACAGATACAGATGTAAGATATGTAACCTCATTAGGCACACATTAAAGAACTATTCATGTTTTATGCTGATCTATGCCTTGAGTTATATTGAAACTTAAGTGTTGGCATCGCTACAAGTATTTATATAGCTTCCAAATGCCTGTGGGGCGTCATTAAAACACATATTTGAGCAGGCAGAGCCATAAACATATGCTGGATACATTTTTTTGTGTTCTTAGCCGAAACATCTTCAGAGGCAGCCAGGAAAATAATTGAACTACAGTATGTGCATTTTCTCTATTTTCACATCTGTCCTTGGAGAGTCATTACTTTACAAAGAGCTTGCCAACTGATTCTGAATCCATCATTCGCTGAACCGATATATTGCGGTCTCTGTCGCTACTACATCTTTATCAATCAGAATTAGGGAATTAGATTAAGCTCTTTGGTTTTCTCCTTTTCTTAAGTGGAGTCACAGTGCAGTGCAGGCCCAAGGGTTATGGGGAGTATCAGAGGGGACTAATTGTCAAGGTTATGTCTCGGCGGATGATTGATGTGAGGCCAGGCTGTTTTTGTCAGCCTGTCAGGTGGCTGGAATGTTTAATGTTCTCATTATTGGTTGCTCTGTTGTGTATATTTCTCTGTCAGCGCCGCTGAGCCATCTGAACTGCCAGAGCACTTCAAAGGCCTGCAGGTCATCCGTCTTCCTCCTGACGCCCCGAATGTTCAGCCTCAGCTGAGTGCTGGTGATTTGTTATGACTTGAGAGCCAGCTGACAGACAGGTCTCCTATAAAAAAACATGCACCCATTTCCCTTTTGTCGTGCAGCGAAAGCATCGCCGCTCCTGTAATGGGAGGGGTAGAGGGGTGTGGGGGGGGGGTGACTGTCACAGGGAGGCTGGCACCTGACAGTTGTGTCATCTCACTAATTTGCAGACAGGATGACTTGAAGTATTTTGTCTTCTTCTTTGCTTCAGTGTGGATTTTTTTGGGTTTTGGTGTCACAGACTCTCACAGGTCACCATCTGTTGTGGAGCACCACAGGGGAACAACGCTGAAGGGGAATTACTATATTAAGGCACATTTTCATATTCATCATTAGTCCAGTGTACACCATGTGATGACACTGAGCATCATGGGAAGAATGCTGATGGCTGCAAAGCTAGTCATGCAATGAAAAGTGAGAAGTGAGACGCTAAAGACAGGAGGAGGCCAAACAGAATCCAAAATCTCAATTCTTTTCCCAGGCCCGTTACAAGATTGATTGTTTTCTGCTGATCTAATTTTGGAGCATACAAAAACAGTCCATTCGTCTTAAAGAAAAATTATGTGCCACATGGTGCAGATGGAAATTTTTTCTGAGAGCTGAGAGAGATTAAAGAGAAACTCTGCTCCTCAGCCCTAATCACGAGCTGTAGATTACTCTGTCGATTTAACCAGATGGCAGGCTCGATTCTGCAGGCCCTCCTGTATATTAATGAACAGCAGTCTGTTATATTTGACTTAGGTAAGTGAAATGTCCATCACCTGTAATGGTCTGCCAGCTGGCATTATGCATTTTGCTCCACTTTGGGTCCACGTGGCATTTTTCATTTATTGAAGGAACATTTTTGTTCCGTGCTATTTTCCATCATTGGCACGGTTCTGGTAAATATTTTTTTTTCTCTTTTCCACCAGGAAGAAAAAGTCTCCACGTTGTGTCCACAGCTAATTTCCTCTCATAGGTCAAGGCAATAATTCTGGCACTAAAACTGTCGCGCTGGGCGAAGCACACAAGTTCGATAGTAACTTGATTAAGTTAGCCTGTCGACATGACTGCAAACACGGCAATACAGTATGTTAACAAACCTAATAATAGGGAGGGTGAGATAAAGTGGAGGGGATGGCTGCACAGTTTCTGGCCAGTCGTGTGTCTGGCGCAACGAGCCGCTGACCTTAAAGAACAGCTTATGTGGTTTATTGTTAGTGTGCAGCATAATGCTTTCTTTGTCTTCTTCCTCTGTTGCTGGCCCTACAAAGACTTTTATATGTTTATGACTTTATCAGATATCCTTACTGGCTGCCTGCTTAGTGCGTTTAAGACCAGCTTGCTAAAGAAACTGATTATCTTTGTCTCAGAATGTCAGTCTGAAGGGACTGCAGAAAACTTAAAGAGGCAACGAACACATGTTTGCCAGCCCGAGCATCCAGAAAACTCCCTCCATGAATATGCCAAGCCTAATTTTAAACCAACAGCGGGGGGGAACTTTGGCTGCGTTTCCCAGCCAGAGAGCACGAACAGCGTGGAAGCACAATGCCAGTTGTGTCATACATTTAAACACTGTTAAATTAAAGGCTGTTTACTGTTCAGAGAGGCCATTCATCTTACTCAACGTTAAGTCTGCTTCTTGCAAATTTGTCAGTAAGAGCTTCCACATGCCAAGAAAAAAAAGTTGGGGTTATCAGAGGAGGGTTTTCATAGCGTGTCTCTTCAGTCAGCCTGTAGGTAATTAGCCACCTCCACACAATGAGGCCATAAGTCATTAATCACCCGGACTCGAGCAGAAGTCGACTCACTGTGAGCAAGACGTTTGGAGACAAAAAGTTTTCCGCCTATGACAGACTTCAAAATGGCCCCTGTCAGTGGTGTGTAAATTATAGGGCATGTTGAGTGCTGAAAGACAAGGGCCCACTGTTTAACTCACTGTTGCTTTCCTTTGCTTTGTGTGTTGACAGACTCTCTTCCAGGGAAAATTCCCCTTTTCTCCATTTCCCATCGGCTGGCTGGTAACTCAAAAAGACGCACTTTATTGTGAGTATACATACAGAATAAACACACACACAAGTTATCCACATTAGGATAACCTCAAGCTCACTTCTTTTATTTTACGATGCCGCACTAGAGTTAATAGAAGAAGACAAGCTCCAAAGGTCAACGGCTCAGTAAAAACCCAGCTTTAACTTGGTATTCCTATCGTTTACTTTGCTTGTCAAAGGGAGGAAATGATGGAGTGATGATAAATATGGGGCTTGTTTGGAGAAGCAAAAGCCTCTCTCCTGCAAACATAAACCACCATGTTTTTCGGGGGATGATGGAAGACACACTTCTCAGCCGATTGAACATGCGAAAAGCCGTCGGTTTTTCCTTTTGCTTCTGTAAACAGAGATCCGCCTGCCTTTCCAGAGTACATAAGCACTGAGGGAGATTTATTCAAAGCAGCAAAAGTTTATGTAACAACGGGGAAATCCCTTGATTGGATCATTAATACTGCTGACAAAAGGGTGTTAAATTCATTATATGACCATAACACATGTAACAAGTGTTTGAAAGCTGCTTGATGTATGTGTTTGATGCCAATTTTCGTACACGGCTGTGAGCGCCGTGAGGAGAGGAACATCAGCTCAGCATAGCTGGTGATGACGCCCACCACCTTCAACCATAACAGACAGTGTAACACATGGCGTGCAGCTGTGCAAAAAGTGACCATTTTGAACATCAACGTGTCTGCGCCGGGCCACGCTGTGCTGATCTGTTTCCCCTCAGGTGAAAGGCCACGAGTCTTACTCATGCTGCAGTTCAAAGCAGAACAGGTGGGGCCGTCACCGTGATTCACCATGGAGTCACTCACAAAGCCGTCCAGTGTCTCGAGTCCTGACAGTATTCAAACATGTGGGAAAGAGATCCTCCGTTACTACGTAAAGATTGATAGACTTTAACATGGTAGGATAGATAATGTAATATACAGATGTACCAATTACCTTTATCCATACAGCACGATGCAGCATCTGCACCCGATGACCTCCTTAATTCAATTAAGATCTTTAAAACTTATGATAAATATTCAAACCGTTGGTGCTCCCACTCTTGATACAGTACAGTATTATAAATACTTAGACAGCAGATTGTCCCAAAATACTCATGTTGAACAACTTGCTCATAAACTCAACATTTCTTATTTTGAAGATTAGCTTGTCTCTCCTTTTTAAAACATAAAAACACATTATCCACTAGGGCTGCACCCTCATTTGTCATTTTCTTTATGCTTTTTTTTCATGCTGAATGACTTATTTCCCAGAAACTTCTGAGCACATCTCTGGTAAACACAAAATTTAAAGTGGTGCTTTTGTGTGATTCTTTTTGGAGAAACTCAGTTTTACAGATCTGTGGATTAAATCAACTAATCGATTAGTCGATAAAATCGTATGAATGTCAGTCGACTAAGAATTTCTTTGGTTGAGGACAGCCACTGTACAGTATTACTGGTAAATTACCAATGGATATCATGTAACGCAGAATCATATCCAGTTTGTTTTCATTAATAAGGGGTTATTGTCCAAGTTGACAACATATTTAAGGATGTTTTTTTATCTTTAAATTTGAATTCAAAGCTATTCCTATATAAAACTGGTTTCCAGTATGCACCTTACTACTGGAATAATAGCAAAAAATCTTAACTTAAGAGCACTTTATTTTAACTCCCGCCCCCCATTTTCGCATCTATAAGCAGTATATAATCATCTAATAAATGGTTTATAACTCACAATAATGTACGCAGATATAATAATACAGTCTGTATTAATCTAAAGTATTTGTCAACAATTATAACTTATCCTATGAGGACATATTTTATATTGTCAATCAATTACATTATAGAGTTATATAAACATGTCTTAAATGTTTTTTATATACTTCTTATAAATGCTAGATAGAGTTAAAATGTCACAGAGACATTTATTCATCTGAGGGACTTTAAGTTTTCCTTACTGATACTTTTAATAATGTGCAATAGTTTTAATTTCTGTCTTTTGTGAGTAATGGCTGTTTCGTGGCACTTATGTGTTTATAATTTGCTCTTGATTTTAATTAGACTTCCTGTGTAAAAAAAACCAACTAAACAAACTATTAATATTATAAAATCCATCACTTGAAAATATACTGTTATTAAATAAAAAACAGTATTACACAATTAACTCTATAAAACCCAAGGCTTGCTAATTAAACGTTAATTTACCAGTAATTTAGTCCACATGTAACAAGCACAGATGCTCTGCTGTAGTGCACAGACTTTATTCCTAAATTAAAAATAATCCAGCAACTATAAAACCAAATCTACTGAATAATTTATTGACTGGTTTATCTGTTCCTATGTGAGAGGATGTGTCAATTTATACCACAGCGTCACAAATCAGTTAAATGTTGAGAAATAATGTTCAAAGATCTTAATCCCATTTGTTCACATCACGTTGATGTGCTGTTTGTAAATGAAAAAAACATGTATGATCTCCACTGGCTTCATGGCCGACTGGTTGCAGAGGTGAATTGTGGGTTAGGGGCTTTATTACCATCTATCACTGAGCTATGTTTAGGACTCATCTGCATGAAGGATGGCTGGATTTGGCGAATATGACATCTGACCGTTAATGATGGTGATTTTATTGCTGGAGAGCAGCCTGATTTACTGAGGATGGATAATAACACTGTTGGCTTGATTTAGTTGATTTGTTTTAAGGGGCTGATTAAATAGTTAGGCCTCGCTTTATTTCATGCTCTCTGCTTCGTGGCTTCATTACAGCGATCACAGAAGCCGTGGAAAACGTCCCACATCTGGTGTCATCGTAAATCTTTGTTTAGCGAGCTCCTCACTCATATCAGTAGCTCGTTTGTCTTCGTTAATGAAACGATAATCCACGACCTCGTCATTGAGAAGATTCAGCATGTTTTGATGAGCGCACACACACACACACACACACACACACACACACACACACACACACTGTACATACTGTAGCTATACGGCACCAATAATGCCTGTAAGTGCTTTCAGCTTCTTGTCACTGTAAGTTTGACAAAACAAAAACACGCAAGGCTGCCGAAGCCTCACTATTAGCCTATATTAAATATAAAAACATGCAAAGGTTTTGCAATATATATAATTAGTTCTCCATTTGTAGGCCTCTTTGTAAAACCCATTGTCAGCCTCATAACACCAAAACATAAAAGACAAAACCAAGATTATGAATAATATGAAATTAGTTAGATTTCACCATGACTGTCCACAATAAAAATAAATATATATATTCTTTATATGTGTTTACCACACCCTCAAAAACAAAATATGGACCAATTAAATAAATTAATAATATAAGTTTGATTAAAAAAAATAACAGTAAAATTTAATTGCACAGCAAAACAAAACAAAAATTGAAAACTGAATAAATAAAAAGTGATAAATTCCTATTATTAGAACATAAAGCTTTTTGAACTAATTTGATGTAACTGAAAACTCAGTTTATGTATAATAGTACACGTGTATTTAAAAAAAAAAAAGCCTCCTCTCTAAAATGAAAACTAGACTTGTGTAAACAGTACCAGAGCTGTCTGTAGCTTTAAAAAAGAATGCCACCCATGTAAAAAACAGGCTTCATGAAACGTTTGTGCTCCCCACAAAATAAATCAATGACAATTGTGAAGAAGCTGCTCTGATTGATTTTCCACGTCCATCATTCTGTCAGATCACTCAGCAGCAACCCGTCTGAGTGAAGGCAGAATTAAAATAACTTTTTGCACGACTTGCAGTTGATTCAGCATGAAGAATAAAATCTATATTATTTTAAAAAGGTCCCATTTAAATTCTGCAACTATTCGTTGCACAGCAGGTGAACATAACCCAAATACTCTCCTGTGTAAAAATAATGCACATTGAGTCTTCAAAGTTATATTATTTTTTATTTTTAGTCACGCTTGAAGCTATCGCAAATAAATACACAGATCCCCACATGGATCCAGTCCCTGCATGAAGTACAATATAAAACTCATTGGGCCTAAATCTCCTTTTTTATAAATGTATAATTCTTTGTGTCTACTGGTATCCTAAGGCCGAGGCTGTCGTCAGTCTTTGTCCATACAAGGCGTACGGGGAGTAGTAAGCCCCTGTGGCCGCGGGAACCGGCACTGGAGCCCCGGGAGGCAGGGGGCTCTTTGAATACGGGTGGTAGCGGCTGCTCAGTCCGAGATGGTGATGGGGGCCCCTGAGGGCCAGTGCGCCGGGGCTGCCAGGGCCATTAGGAGGCATATGCATGTGACAAGCCATAGCAGCAGCTGCAGCAGCGTTGGCCAGAGAAGAGGAGCCCGGGTACCCAGATATCAACTTCTCTGTACCTGCAAAGGCCGTGTGAGTCCGCAAGTGGCCGAGGAGCTCCTCTGAGGAGGAAAAGCGCTTATCGCAAGGTCCGTTTGCAGACACCCAGTTACACACGTGCGGCAGGGGGTCATTGGGAAGCATAAAGCCGTAAGGATATAAGGGATGTCCAGTGAAAGTCGGGGCCGAGGTGTGCACGCCGTGCAGCGGGTGCGTCTGGTACATGAGCGGGTATCCGGATTTGAGTGCTGCAGCCGCAGAGTCATGTGCGCAGTTGGCGCTGGCTGCGGACAAATGGCTTGAGCAGTGGTAGCTCAGGCAGTAGGGGTCTCGACACAGACTTGCAGACATGAGAGTCGGCGGTGACGCTCCATTTAAGGGACTTGAACCCGCTTTACTGCAACCCATGGATTGGGCTGCAGCAAACTGTGCGCTCAACAGCTGCTGGCTGCTGGATTTGGTAGGGTCAAGGGTCAATCCATGAGGGAGGAATTGCTGTGAATAACCCGCATAGGCACCCGCTAAACTTCCAGGATAGGAAATACCAGCAGGTGGCATGGGGAAAACTGTATGCCCGGGTTTGTACGGGGAAACGGGGGCGACCAGTCCGGAGCCGAGGATGGAGGAGGACGATGAGGTTACAGATGTTGAGTCTGATGTAACAGTCTTGGATGTGTTCTCCTGGTGTTGGCTGCCGTCAGATGTATTTCCACTTATCCTATGGCTGCCGTTACTCTCCGTGCTTTTATTGCTATCAGACTCCTTCTTGTCCTCCTTGTCCCCCGCTTTGCCTTCAGCCGGCAGAGGAGAAGCGGAGGTGCAGGAGCTGGGGCTGCCTGTCCTGGGGCTGAACGGCTGGCAGGTGGCGCTAGGCACTCGGAAACTGGTTTTATCTCCACTGAGGCTGCTGCTGCTGCTGGAGTCCTTCTTCTCCGATTTGGAGTACGGCTTGAAGCTGGATTTATCATCGGCTCCGATGTCGCTCATTTTCAGAGGACCGGATTTGGTCTCCTTGTCACTATTTGATCCATTTGAGGTCACAGAGGACAGCTTGGAGGAGGATGGAGGGTCTGGTTTGCCGATCTGAGAGCACGTTTGGGCCAAAAGAGCCAAAGGACTTTTCTTGGCATCCAGCTGTGAAATAACACACAAAAATACAGTTAATTAAATTAATTAAAAGCACGTGTACATATTATGGTTTTGAGGGTAAATACGCACACATAACCACACACATTTACGCATTGCGCATGAACTTATCTCTGGATGAAACTCAAAACAACTAATATGTATGTACACACACACACACACACACACACACACACACAGAGATGATTTACATGAGATAGAAGATAAGACTGAACAACACATCACATTTAGTAATTTTGTAATGGGTTATGTATGAATAATTGTGATGTGTTTTTTTTTTTTGTCTGATGGGTCTTACTTGTCTGTCTTTCTGTCTATGGTAACAGTATGTCTATTGTATGTATACTTTTTCTTTTTCTCAAACTGAGCTGCCTATATGGATGCAAAATGAATTTCAGTGCAAACTGACAATAAAGTTTTATCGTATCGGATCATAAACACGGACGGGCATCACTTTGCAACAACAAGGTCATTAAATTTCAAAAGGGACACCTCAGTTTTATTATTCTAACAGCAGAAATCAACTCTGATATTAAGTCTAATAATCACATTAGAAGAAAGCTATTCTTTCCTTCATTGCATATAAATATAATCTTATTTGTCATCAGTTTTTGACCCAATTTGCCCCAAAAAATAATAAGTAATTTCACAGTGAAACACTTCGTAGTTTGATATTTAGCTAATTGATGCCAAATGTCATATTAAATCACTCTTATTTCCTCATTCACAACATCTCTTACTAAAAGGCATATTCAATATAGGCTTCTATATATATATATACCTACACAAATATACTATTATTAACTGTGCTTATATCTTTGAGCTGTTTAAATCTCTTATTGCTCGGTACTAGATAGTGCTTACCTCGATGGGACTGATGGGAGTGGACGGTAAAGGCTGGAGGTACTCCGGGTGTAAAATGTGTCCTGACCGAGCGGTAAGCATTTTCAAAACCTTGATGGGAAGACGACTGGCTTGTCGAGAAGGGTCTGCAGGAGAGACGAAGTTGTGGTGGAAGAATAGCTGGCTGATCTTCTCCCTTCTCTCCACAGAGGAGGAGCCGCTCTCCCACGCTGGATTCGTGCTATTTCTCAGGACAGAGACAGTGGGCGATGTGATCATGACCCAATTCTCGTGGAAATGGTTGAGAAATACATGTGTAGGGGGAAAAATAAAAGACAATATACAAAAAGAAAAAGCGTCAGATGGTTAAAAAGCCTTTAGCCAGAGATAAAATAATGTTAAATCCTCAGTTTGAGAGTGAGAGATGCAGAATCCGTGCGTAATAACAGCCGCGTGTCTTCATCCCAGTGCGTCGCTCTGACAGTGTGGCTGCAGGTCCGAGAGCGGACTCTGTTTACGTGGGTAGTTTGCAGGAGAGATCACTCCGCCTCTCTTGAGTTAGTCCGCAGATCACAGCCGCTGTGCTCCTCCCAATAAAAAAAACAGACCCCGTGGTGATCGGAGGCTCTACTGAACGTGACGTTTCCTCCTCACACTGGGTGTGTATTTCACATTTCACCCACTCCAAGCGCTTTTAATTTAGAGTATTTTACATGCGTAATTGGAGCTTTTTTACGCATGCGCCTCCGCTGCATCCCGTGTTGTTTTGGGGAAAAAGGTGGACCAGGCTAACAAGAGCATATAAAAATGACCAAAACCTTTATGTCAACTGAGAACTATCCAATCCAATCCAATCTAATCCAAATTTATTTATAAAGCACATTTAAAAACAACAAAAGTTGACCAAAGTGCTGTACAATTATACATAAAAACATAAAAACAACACAATAAAACACTAAGACCAACTTAAAGCCAAAAGGACATTAAAATAACAAGAACGTTAAGACCAATAGGAAAGGAAAAAGGATTAGAATAGTCAACTCTCATGCCGAGCCAAAAGCCAAGGAATAAAACTGTGTATTAATCAACACAATGTGTTCCAGGAAGTCCAAAAGTGCTTTTATTTTAAGATAAGAAAAAGGATGTAAACAATAAAGGTATAATAAAAGTAAGTAAACAGTAAAAAAACAAAAACAAGATATAAAACATAGACTGAATGAGTGGTCACATTATTGCACATATGAATATGAAATATGAAATGTTGATATTGCACAGAATATTGATTGGAACAACAGTGTACATGAGCCTGCTTTTGTTATTGGACTTTTTCATGGTTTGGGCCGTGCCTCTTATTCCAATTAAAGGAAATCTTAACGCTGCAGCATACACTGATATTTTAGACCATATTTTTGATATTTTTGACACCTTAAAACAAACCAAAGTCTACTCATGACCATTCATAACCAGTTGAATATGTATTTTTGATTGAATACATTTTCAATCAATCAATCAATCAAACTTTATTTGAATAACATCTTTCATACAGGTTAGTTCAAGACAGAGTGCTTTATAGATGACTGACAAGCTGACAAGCTAATTATAACAGTACAAATGTGAACAGTAAGACATTAGAGATTAATTCACACAAGAAATAAAAATGCAGAAAATGTAATAATAAAACCAATAAAATAGATAAAAATTAGGCCAAAATATTGTACATTTACACTCCTTTTTCTAACTTCAAGTAAGTCATTTTGAGCTTATACTCTTGATGAGTACACTATAATAAGGAAACAGCAGTTCAAGCACATCTGATTGTCTCTTTTGCAAATTTCTTGCATGTAGCAAGCAGACTTTGCACCATAGTGACTCTTTAATGAATTACTTTTGACTCTAAAAAGAAGAAAAGTAACTACCCTTTCTGGTCAGCTATTCACTCCAGCATGCGTCGATATCCATCGGCATGTTTCACATTTTCTGCAACTTTCTCCTCTCAGTCACGCCGCCTGTCATCTGTCAGTTCCCCGTCCTGCACGCCAGCTATCTGTCAGCTGTCTGCAGTTTTTTTTTTTGTGTGTGCCTCTTCTCAGTCATATTCAGGTCAACAGTGAATCCATGAGAAGTGGAGTGAAGAAGTGATGTGTCTCTCCCTCACTCCTCCATCATAATTTAGGCCTGTTAGCCTGCCTGCTCTGGTAAAACTCCAAACTGCGATTTGTTTAATTGGAGATAAGCTTTGAGGCATTTTTACAGAGCCCCAATTCTGCTCCAGACATCTTTTTAATAGCATGTCATTTTTCAAGTCTTTTTTTTGTCTTAGAAATTAAAAATATTCCTCCACTCCACCACATTCAAGCCAAAAATTATTTCTTTTTATTCCAAGAGCGCTTACAAAAACTCTCTTGTGTCTGCCATTAATCATGTAAAGCTTCCACATATCTTCCCATCGAAATAGACCCACTTATCTTATTACTCAATAGCCTATAAATGTCTTGCTGATCAGGCGAAAGTTAAACATATGCAAGTGTTTTTTGATTGATAACAGGGGTGCTGTTTTCGGCAACGGCTGTCAGGCTCTGACACAGCGCTTTGAGTTATTAGGGCAGAGAAGGGCGACCATAAATTTCGACCGTCAGGCAAAAACTCCTTTATTGTGGACGTGATGGATGGCTCGCCGCGGCAGACACCAAATTCTCGGCTTTATCCTTAAATGGCTGCACATTTTTCCGTCGCTGTAATTCATTACTTTTAAACAGAAAGCTTGAAATCTCCTGCTAGTATTTCACACAAGGACACGTTTATGAATCACCCAGAGTCCGTGCAAACACAGCCATTTACAAGCAGGGTTGGGTGATCATACAGAAAACAAGCCTCTATCCTGGCTGTACATTTAAAGATTAAGGATTCATATTTTAATTAAAGGATTTATTCATGTTTTTTTTTTCTTTGAAAGTTGCTTAGAGCTCACATTATATCATGTAGTCTGAAAAAATTTCATAACTCAAACTTTTGCAAATTAAAAAGGGGGAGTAAACTGAGTTAAGGTTCACTGAATCCTTTTTGCAACATGCAAAGTTTCTTTATTAAACACAGTTTGTTACCAATATCCAAAATGTAACCTTTTCAGCCCCTAGAAGTGTCATTTTCTATTCGTAAAAAAATGTGAAAAATGTGTTCAATAGACAACTTAATTCAATAGAAAACTTTTTTTCATTTTTATTTTATTTGTTGTACTAATAGTTGGACAGAGTTATATTATGGTCCATTGACTTCCTTATCTTTACCCTTGCCCTTGGCCGAAGAAAATACAAAATGATAAACAAAAACACTGGACAAATAGCAAACACCATACAGGTTGGCAAAAACTATAAATCGTTTTCAGAATCTTAATTTAGTTCTTGAAAGGACAGTTATATTTTTGCTTCTTAAAGTGTTTTCTTTGAATTTATTCAGGTTCATATAAAATGTAAATGAGTCACTTAGTTTAACTTTTAGTCTTGATTATGTGTACAGTAGTGTTTTAAGGTACATGTATGTTGGAGACAACTTCACAATTTATCATTGGAGTTGATTAATAATTGAAAATAATGGCAATTAGAGTCACAGTGACGGGAGCTTCCTGTTACGACTGTGTTGTATAATGTGTATTGTATAATTTAGCTCCGCAAGTAGGATGGTTACGACAGGGTTGATTGAACAAATGCATGCATACGAAACTGTAATTCAGTCCGTTTTAATCAAATTTTGATCTCTCTGTTTGAACTGTCAGTATTTATTCTATGAAATGATAACTGACCTCATGATGAAGTGCAAAAGTGATATGTTTGTGAAATCTGCTGTTCTTTTGCAGACACGTTGGAGGTTCCAGGCAGCAGTAGACAGCATGAAGGTAAGTCGTGGCTCCAGTCTTATTATTCTGCTCTCTTTAGATGTGCACATGTACATCAAAAACATCACAAAGGACCTGTAACTGAACCTATTAGATAAAATGACCGAAACTCCGGTGCAAAAGCCCTTGACATATACAGCAGCTTTGAAAAAAAAAAAAAAGTGGTTAGATAAATGCTGCATTATAATGTCGAGCAAATGGAATAAGAAATTCCCCCGACATGATGTGAAAATTCACCTTGTGGCAGCCGGCGCAGGGCGCCGCCACGTCAGCAGCCAGACAGGCCGACTGGATGTGACAGGTAAAAAGGGGAGATGATGGTTAGAAGGTGCTATTGTTTCATGCCGCTTTCTTGACCTGTCAGGTCCTGGCGCAGAGGCCCGGATCGAGGACCCCCTTGTCACATGAAAACAGTCTTAAAAGGCCGTTATCCAGACTATGGTGATTGCTCCTGTTTAATTGATTTGCTTTGCACTGAGGCCTGTCACATTAATAATGGTTAAGTACAGGCCCAGTGTGTCACCCAGAGTGGTGCGTCTATCGGGAAATTAACAGCCTTAACTAACTGCTGTCTGTGAAGCAAGAACTGTGTGGTCATATGAGATGCACTCTCGTACTTAGGCTGAAACTATGGTATTCATGATATAACTGCTCTTTTTTTTTTTTAAAACCTGGCACAGATTGACCTCTTCATATAGCTACATGTATATGTATATGGATATACCATAGCCCCTTCTCATTATGAACTACCATCCAGAGTAAAACAGAGAGCTACGCTGACAAGTAAATGGTGTTGAGTGAATAAGACTCAGATTACGCTCTCCACCACTTCACAGGAGCCTTTGACAGGCTGCAGTAGACATTAAGTCTCTCTGATATTTCCATGAATGACTGACAGTTTGAAATTGCTCCCATCACCTTGATAGCATGGTAATGCACCTTGCATGTGGACTGTCTTTAAAGTGCAGGAAATTAGACTGCGAGTTGAGAGTCGCCTTTCAACCAAATATGACAAGAAAATAGACTGCTTTTCTTCTGCGCCCGGAGAGGGAAAAAAGGGCCCCACAGAAGCTGGCACAGAATAAGAGGTTATAGGAGAAAGTGTCAGGAAGTATTACGGATATTATGTGTTTAAGACAGGACATTTCAGATACTTAGAAGTCATACCCATTCCCCTTGACTACACCCAAGATATTTTCCCTCCCCCCCATCTGTGTCAAATACTGTAGCGTTGACTTCATTTGCAAGAGCTCAACTCGGAGCTGACATGAAGAACTTGCAGTATCTCGCCGGAAGTCAGACGACGGTAGCGCAGCATGACGGAGAGAGTTAGAAAAGTTGAGGTGCAGCCAAGATCGCGGCGGTGAAGGGTCTTTTTCACGTTGTCTCCTCAATTAGTTAAAGCTGGTCAGGAGTAGGAAGTAAAGCCTATGGAGATTATATGCTGTCGTCCACTTGCCATCAGGTAGGTGAGGATCCTGGCGGGTTGTAGTCATGCTGTAGAGAAGAGTTAACTTCACCTACCCTCCCTGTTAGCACTGGAACCAATGGCTCAATTCAACCTGACAGCTGCCATATTACTGGCTCAGAACTTTGTGGAAACTTCAAGAAGCTCCTGTAAAACCTACTGTACTGTATCTACCTGTCTAGTAGCTTTAGGAGGAAAGGGAGTGCAATCGTGTTGACTTTCGATGACATCAAAGTATGGCATGTGACTTGATTTAGCTCGTTTTTATTACCATTGAGGCTTCATATGTTGATCCTTTAATGCCTCTGTGCCGGCGAAAGCCGTGGCCGGAGGCATTATGATATTGCGTTGTCTGTCCGTCCAGACGGAACGAGCTTCTTCAAATTTGGCTGAAACGTCCACTTGGACTCAAGGATGAACTGATTTTGGATGTCAAGGTCACTGTGACCTCACAAAACACGTTTTTGGCCATAACTCAAGAATTCATATGCTAATTATGACAATTTCACTCAAATAAGAGGATAAAATGATGAAGTGATGACATTTTGGACAGACATACAACAGCATACAACCGCTAGGCGGTAATTCTAGTTATCGATGAATGTGTTGATCCTTTTTTTGATTAATTTTGTCAGA
Source organism: Sebastes fasciatus (assembly GCF_043250625.1). Classification (NCBI taxonomy): domain Eukaryota; kingdom Metazoa; phylum Chordata; class Actinopteri; order Perciformes; family Sebastidae; genus Sebastes; species Sebastes fasciatus. Next base: position 17,433,911 of record NC_133814.1, read on the forward strand.
AACTGGTGAAAAATGCCCACCACAATTTCCTAGAGGCCAATTTGATGTCTTGAAATTGCTTGTTTTTGTGTGACCAACAGATCCAAACCCCCACATATTAAGTTTAAAATGATATAAAACAGAAAATAGCCTCAAATCCTCACACTTGACAAGCTGGGAACAGAGAATATTTGGCATTTTTTGCTCGATAAAGTATCTGTTATCAAGATTGTTGTTGATACATTTCCACGATTAATCAATTAACTGTTGCACTTACTGTAATTACTAGTATTGGATCTCAAATGAGTTGAAAAGACACCACAGTGCATTTGTTTGTGAGGCAGTCGGTGTAAAAATCAACATTCTCCACATTGACACACATGCAGCACTTGAAGCTGATCCCTCACATTTTACTAGTCTAGATTTAATTTATGGAGCCTAAGCCGGGGTGAAAATGTACAGGTAGCGTGTTATGACACTGGAAACACTGTGCGGGTCGGGATGAATGTCTGTGATGGGCAGATTATTCCGACTAAAGTAGGCCTAAAGAATGATCTTGTCACATTTCACAGGCGGGATTAGGGATACGCAGGAGGAGCGCTTCAGTCAGGAATTAGCGTCATGTGGTCGGCTGGAGACGAGCATGCAAGGTATTCGCCGAGACAGGCTTGGACACTTACTGCTCCATTTGTCTACTTAGTGATCAAATACCGAGGTTGATGGTTATTTCTCTGTCGTTTGTGGTTTATGTGATATGTGTTCATCTGTATGCGTGAATTGTGTGAATTTCAGAGATCAGAACCGAGTTCATTTATCTTCTTTATATACATACACCCCATGCAATTAAACATAATGTATATATGTACAATACAGCATTAGATTCAACACATGATGCCATGTTAATGTGTATCCCACAGCAGCACCCACATTTTAAATGGAAGCAAGTGTGAGTGTCTTCAGACTATCAGAACGAGCTATTACCACGATGATTGAAGAGTGAAGGAGCGCGCGAGCTAAAAGACAAAGTAGAAGAGGCCTGACAAATGAAATCAAACTTCATAAGACCTGCCAGTGGTGTCAGTTGTTATCCATATCTCAAGCGCATTATGGTACTGCAACGCAGCGCACTGCCTTCTCGTCTGTCGTCTCAAATTCATCACGTTCTCGACTGTTTCTTTTAAGTCACAAGTGTCAGTGTGAAGAGGAGTCTTAATTGACATCTGAGTGGCGTAGACGTGGACCGCTGCCTTTATTTTGGTGCCAAGAAGGGTTGTGTTGTTTTGATGAGCTATTATTGGCAGAAGCCGGTAGCAGATAGCAGTCGGCCCTGGAAATGGGAAGTGACATCAGACAGAGAGGAGCTTGTCATTGTCTTCAGGCGAGTTCAATCTCGCTGTAAGTTCGGAACAGCCTGTTGAAATGTCACTCAGCAGACTTTTCTTTTCAGAAGAGAAATTCAGTGAAATTTTAGCTGAAATTATTTAGACGAAGATTCTTTCTGGTAAATTAAATGTATTATGTCGAACATAGAGAGCTATCATGGGATTGTCGTTCTCAACATATTTATTTTTTCATATTTCACTGGATTCTCTTTCATAGCATTTGGTAAAAGTAAACATAATTAAAGGGTTGATTTGTCCAACAAGGGAAAAAAAATGTTTCTTACTTAGATATGCTAGCGGCATGGCTCGAGAGATAGCAGTGTTGGTTTGTCTGTTATTCAGTCTGTCCATAATTAAGTGTAAAGTATTTGTCCAGTACTTTGGTTTATGAACAATTACTTGTATTAATGGCTATCAACCTCAACTGTACTTTGTACTAATTTGCACTAATTAGCAAATGTTAGTATCAGGGTTGTAAATTAGCATCAGCCACCAGCCAAATGCTGGTAAAATATGCAAGTGCCTGCCAGATTTGCTTCACTCACGAGCCAAATAAATAACGGTAATCTATTGAGAGGCTGGTAGATTTTGGAATCCACCAGCCACAGTGGCAGGTGGACAAAAAAGGTAATTTCCAACACTGGTTAGCATGCTAACCTGCTAAACAAAGATGGTGAACATGGTAGACATCATACCTTCTTAGCATCAGCGTGTTAGCATCGTCATTGTGAGCATGCAGTGGTGGAAGAAGTACTCAGATCTTTTATACCACAGTGGAGAAATACTCTGTTACGAGTAAAAGTCATGCATTCAAAACTTTACTTAAGTAAAAGTACAAAAGTATTAGCATCAAAATATACTTAAAGTACCAAAAGTAAAAGTATTCATTATGCTGAATGCCCCATTTAAGAATAATATATATTATATTATTGGATTAGAATTATTGATGCTGATACTGGGTATCTTAACCTATAATAATAATAATATTATTGATTATATTTTGCATGAATAATATAAATCTTCAAAGTAACTAAAGATCAGATAAATGTAGTGGAGTAAAAAGTACAATATTTCCCTATGAAATGTAGTGGAGTAGAAGTATAGAGCAGCTTAAAATGGAAATACTCAAGTAAAGTACTTTAAAATTGTACTTAAGTACAGTACTTGAGTAAATATACTTAGTTACATTCCACCACTGTGAGCATGTTGGCATTTACTGTAGCTCAAAGCACTACTGTGCCTATGTAAGCGATACTTGGCGGTACTCTTGTTTGTTAAATGTCGTGAACACTACAAATGAAATTGTATTCACCTCCATTGTGCCGTGGTGGAGGCAGAAATCTGTCCATCCGTCCTGACCTGTCCCTTTTTAATATGATTTTAGGACTGGATTGCACTCACCATAACAACAACCGTTCTTCTCATAACCAGCACTCTGTGCACATCTGGCATTTATAACCAGCTCACAGTAAATCAATGAGGCGTCTGTAACATGTAGCTCAATAAAGCACTTCTTAATCACAATGTTCTCCTCTAATATTCACTCAGCTGGAGTACGGTGTAAATAAATAGCTCTCAGCGCAGTGCATCTTACTGTACATTGATCACGGGCACGAGACCCCAGGCAACAATGCACAAAAGAAAAATGGCTTCCTTATTTTCACTCATCCGCGGCTCCGTGCAGCCCTTAATAGACAGAATCAGAATGTCTGCTGTGGTGTTGCAGGCTTTATGAGACCATTACCGCTTTTTATTGTGTATCCCTGGACTAATGGCTTTCTATAGTCGCTCTGATTTACAGCCTGTCAGCTTTGTGGCTGTCCATTAGAACGGGAGGTTGACATGAAGCCAGTGGTTGAAGTACCCACTGTTAAAAACAAGGAAGTGATGTCTCACACAGAGACGCGAGGCTCCTTAAACCTCTGTTCCAAAACACACTCATGGCTGCTTGTTTCCCCAGCCTGTTTTTGTTTTTTTCATATGCTGCACCTCTCCTTCATGAAGTCATTTACTGCAGACACATATTGCACTGTTTTCTGATGTCTACAGTAAGAAGGAAAGTCTGTCAAATCCATTAACATGCATTCATGTTTGGATTCATCTGTTTTTATGGGTGCTTTATTATAGTGCATAAACTGTGGTCCCAGCACTTAAACACATCATTAAATATTAGTTGTCATTAGGATTTTATTTTCAGCTTTGATTTTGTAATGTGTTATGGGTGGGGTGGTATCTTTTTAGTAAATCACTGTATGAGTCACTCACATTTAAGATGAGGATTACTGCTGCTGACATCATAGACAAATCAGGGCTATTTCCAAAAATCCAAAACACAAAGATGAGAGATAAAAATGAGACATTTGCCTGCACTGTGTTACCGTTGCCTGGCAGGATGAGCACACGCAGACAAACAGGAAGGAATGTTTAATTTAAAGGGGATCGTCAATGGATCACCATACAAGAAAGCCACCTCAGACTTTTATCTCTGTTGGCTCTTGTATGACCTTTCATACTGTGTTTTTTTATGTACAGCTGGACTAACTTTAAAGCCTGCCGAATCACAGGACAGTGCTCTTACCTAAGATAATCTGTCCAGAATCTTCCATAAACCTCACTTTATTAGCTCATACACATGGATCATCCATGTGGAATTAGAGCAACAAAAAAAAAAATGCATCCGTGACAGTTTAACTTCCATCAGATGTTCTGGAAGGAAATCGCAGCATACAAAACACGCTCTGCGGTCGCTGTACGTGATACATAATTAGCGATATTTACTCCGTAAAAGCACAGATACCTCGTCCGTATTTCGCTGTCTTTCCCTAATTGTTGGTGGTGCATCAGGGCCACAGGCGGGGGTGAGGCAGGTGATCCCTGACGGGGGTGGAGCTGGTCCTGCTTCACATAAAATCAATTCTGGCCTTTGGTGTTGGCAAGCCAGCGGGGTTGGGGGCGAGGAGGGGGGAACGCATGTCTGACACCTCCTGACTTTTTCATGAGGTAGTGTTTGAAGTTTTAAACCCCCACAGAGGATTCTTGGGGCGATGAATATAAAAGGGGGTGCAGCTTAAAGCTCAGGCATATTATCATCAATGAAGACCCGGTTTGATGAGGAATGTCAATTGATTTGATTTTGAAGTACCAGACCTGGAAGAACTACTAACAATATCACACCCTTCAAAAGCTAATTTATTTGAACTTCACCATAATAGTTCTTCAATAATGGCATGTGTTTTCTTTTATGACGGACGTCCTTTCATTATAAGCTGCTCTTAAGTCGCCCTTGTCTCGAGTGGTTCTGTTCCCTCTCTGTTCACGCGCTGCGGTGGGCACAAAGAAGAGGAGCATGACCTCAAAGCATCTTTTGTTGCGGAGGCAGTGGAGGGTGCTGGCTGTGATTCATGTGATGGGGTGAGGGGGAGTGGTAGGTACTGAGGAGGGTGGGCCGACAATGACAAGCTTGAGTTCTGCAGTCCCGGTGGTCCTGTCTTTCCGCTGTTGTTGTAATAACTCTACTACGCCGTTCTCTACAAAACGTTTGATAGTAACGTGTTCATCTCCGACTATTTGAGTGTTCGATGTGTATTTGTGTGACTGAAGTCTTGGTAGATATCTCGATCTTTTAGAAACACTAACAACCTTTAGTAGTTCAAAGATTATGAGCCAACATTTAAATTATAAGAAGTCTGGTGATATTCTATATTTTTCATATTGTTAACAAATCTCCTGAAAAAAAACCTAAAAACAAAACCAACAATGAGTTGATCCTACTAACAAATATTGTCTGTGTGTCCAAAGCATGATTTAGCTTATTAATCCACTAATGACTAATGTTAACAGAGGTTGCATTGAGTTTCATTATGATGTGTTCAAGCTCTTTTTTTGGATGAAGGTAAATTATAATGTTATCATTATAATTTTTTGCGAGAACCATGAATAAATGGTTGTTTGAAGGAGATGTTTTCACAGCAATATAATATATATAGATATTAGAGAGGGAATTATGACCTGTTTAATTTTCTAACACTAGCTCAAAGTGTTTATTGTTTTCTTTACCGTGGTATCGAAATGGATATCAAGAATTGTGGAATTCTACTGGTATTGGTATTGACTAATATTCTGGTATTGTGACATCCCTACTATATACTCCTGTTTGGTCAACATTTGCTAACAATTACATTGCCCAGATGCTTAAAGAAATTACAGAGTCATTTCTAGAAATGAAACTGTATATTTGCAAGCTGTGTTTATTATTTATGTTTTCAGTAGGAGCCAGTGGGCTTACGGCTAAAAGCCATTGTCAAGGTTGGAAAGTTGTGAAGTTTTAAGAGTTGGATTTACGCATTGCTGGTTTTGGTCCAACATGTTATAGAATAATACCAAACACATCCTTTAAGTGCAGAAAAATAACTCTGAATCCATTGGTTCAAAATAAATATAAGTGTATGAACCGCCAACTTCCACCATTTTTCCATAATTTTTTGCCGATACCTCCAACAACTCTCAACCAATCTTCACCAAATATGATTCATAAGATAATTGGATAAGCAAATTAAGTGGTAAAAACAAGAAACATGAGTGCTTTCCAACCAGTAAACAGTTTTATTTGTTGAAGAAAAGAAAATATTTACAGCATTTTCTGCTAAAGTTGTTTTTTTCCCCCCAACCTTCACAGTAACTGACACACATTACATTGAACAGTGCTCCAAATCCAAAGGAGTGTCATTCGCCGGCTTCCTCTAACAGATGCTGGTGCTCGTCTCGTGGAAGTGCAATGTCCTGGATCTGGTGGCACTGCCATATAACTGCTGTATAAATAGATTCCTATGACAGAGCCATTCATCTCCAGCCATGAGCACATCAACATTAAAAGACAGCTCACCGAGACCTCTGCGCTTGTTAGGGCAAGATCAGCAGTCCAGATGCCCAAGATGTAAACTCGTGAAAGGAAGATTAATTTATCTGTCATCCCTGCCTTTGACAGTAGTTATAAATCTGATTTAGCTGTTGAGCAGGGGTTATGAAGAAGGGCAGTCGGACATTAAGATTTCAAAGGAGTGATATCAAGAGGACTAACTCGTGACTCACGGCCTGCCACAAATGGGTCAAAAGTTCTTGTGGGATGTGCCGTGTGATGTTTGAAACTTTGAGGCTTCCGCTCATCTCGTCTTCCTTGAGTTATTTTCAAAAATGGCGGCCGTCATGTGAGGTGCAGCGGGCACGGGGTGTCAAAGGAGCTATTTACTGGTGGATGGATGGGAACAGGCGATACGAGGTGGTCACATCCTGTGACCATCTGCACGGGAGTCATGCTACTTATTCAGATCGGACACAGATGCTCCGGCATAACGTGAGCCTCTGTGCAGATATTTGGACGCGTGACAAAATGTTTAGTGCCACATTTCACGGCACGTCAAGTGGATTCTGACGTGCCAGCGTTTCCTACAGGTTCATTTGTGTTTCTTTTGCCAAATAACTGCTTTTTTTTTTTCTTGATAAACTCCCAGTATTTGTCTTTTCGTGAAATTAACTTCATCCCCTTTAGAACTTCAGATTTGTCAATGTGAACTTTCTTGATTGGGAAATTAACTTGATCCTCTTCAGAGCTTCTAATTTTAAGCCGTCTACAGCTGTAGGTTCTGGAAACATCAACATTTTCCTGTGTACTTCCTTTTTTTCTTCTTCAACTAAACCTATCAGAGGGTTAAAGAAACTCTGAGGCATTTGCTGACACTGTGCATAACACACTGCTTTAAGATGCTTAAGGTGGGGGATAAAATGTCATACCACATTAAACAGCTAAATGACCTGATCACAGCGATGTGTAGGTGTAGCGTGGGTAGGAGGGGCGACACACGATGATGAATCTCTTCCTTTGAAGCCCTTTTCTTTTCATCGCGTCTGCGTTGCTTTCACTCAGATGAAACCACACTCTTTGTATGGTAAACAAGACTGTTTTGTGACGAGAACAAAGAGGGAATAGAGGTTTTTAAGGGAGTCTATTGTTACCGCACATATGGATGTCAACTGGGAGGACACTGAATACACTGAGGAGTCCTATTTACTTACATAGTTGTGTAATGTAGTCTGCTGCAGTGGCACTTACTAGGGGTGGGAGAAAAAGTTGATATAGTATAGTATCCCGATATTTTGTGTGGCAATATTGTATCGAAAAACAGCCGTCAAGTATCAATCATTAATTATATAAATTATTAACCTCTTAACAATCCCGGCCTAGCTGCTATTCTGTCTTTCAGAGGTTGTAGTGGGCTCAGTCTTAAAGCTAGATTGAAGATAGTGATATATATATATAGTTTAACAACTGCTTACACATTTAGGCATCAATACTACTACTACTTCTACCAAGCAAATTTTACTGAAGAACATTTGTATTTTTATTTAAAGCGAATGGATGTACAGTTTGCTGAACAGCGATTTAATGGTAAATGCAAAACCTTAACATAACTGTAGCACAGATAGACAAGAGTCATAAAGTCAAACCGACTCAGTCAGTTAGCATTAGCCAACATAACTACTGGTCATACCAGACCAAGTGAGGCTGCAGCTGCAAAACCCCTGATTGTAATGAACATAACAGAGGTGAATTTTATTGCTAATGAATTCAGCTTTTCATTTGTAAACCAAAGATTGTCTTTAAAAATTTCCATAGTCTCTGGGGGCGTAAGAAAATATCGAAAATCGAGTGCAATATTATGTTTCGTGATACTGTATTGATTCTCAAAAACACTATCGATTATTGATTAATAATTTACATGCAAAGATTAACTCAGTCAATACTTAATTTAATTTGCAGAGAGATGCGCCCTCAGTGTATGTGCCCTCTCAAAGTAGTGTTATGATGTTGGATATTACAGGTACTGTGCAGGGAAATGCAAATGCAGATCTCACTGTCAACTTTTTTACTCAGATTTTATGCATATGGTGGTGTGTTCTTTACACTGACAGTTTTCCTAAAATTAGATTTAAAATATCACAATATATACCTTGCTTACAGTATCGCAATATATTGAATTGTAACGCCTGTATCGTGATACGTATCGTATCGCCAGATCCTTGCCAATATACAGCCCTAGTAGTCGCGCTTTCAGGAAAATTCTGAATGTACTACTTGTAACTGATTATTTTGACATGTGGCACTGCCACTTTTACTTTAGCAAATCCTTTGAATACTTTAATAAACCACCAGTTTGCTGTTTAAAGTCACAGCTCATTTTTCATCCTCATCTCCAGTAAATTACGTTGCTAACTGTTAATAAAGTAAATTTCAGTGGTCCCCTCTCCCTGGTAAACCCACAAACATTACAGTACGAGGTAAGTCATAACGTACTGCTGACTTAAGCGAACCTTATTACGTTAATGATGGCATCAATTACTCCATTGGTATGGTTTGGCCGCTGTGGTGCATTTTTCCCAGAGCTATGGCACGGAGGACAGTGGGAATTTTGACTTGTCAAAGCGTCCAGGGCCAGAAGCAGGATTAATGGCTGCCTGCCTGCATCCGAGGTCCTTCAGCAGTAATTGCAAGCAGAATCTGACTCTATGATCTCAGCAGCGGTATGCAACATGCCAAAACAGCCTGCTTTTGACAGATTGCCTTCCTGCAGTAATATCTTAAGCACGTTGGTTCTCTCAAATTAGGCATCGCATACCTCCCACGCCACCACAAAACAGGAGCAATGACTTCTTTCCACCTCCACTGAATATATATCTTAGAATATATTTCCCTGCCTTGACAGATCGGAGTTAAAATCTGTTTTTAGTTCACAAAATCTGCTTTTGTTGGCCTTATCACTTCACCTGCTGTTGACAAGTGTTGGGAAATGAAATGTTTTGAATAAAAGATGTAATATTCATCTCTTTGCAGTGTAGACTTAATGAAATGCTCTTGGAGAATCACGCTCCAGATGTCTTCAGGGCGGTTTTTAGCTGCTCTGCTATGTTAGCCCCCCAGGCCTGTGCAGGAGTAAATCCCACTGTGGTTCTTCTCTCTTATTCTCTCAGTTGATAGTTTGTGTCCAGCCTCAGGACAGAGGGACTCCTATGTGCTGCTCTGTGGTGGGTTGTGTTCTCTGGAGCAGTTAAAAGCCTGGCAGCTCCACCCCATGACTGTCCAAACACAGTTGACTCAAGGCATCCACATCAAACAGAGCTCTCTGCGAAGCCCATTGGAAAGTTAACCACGGGGTGCTGAGCGTATTTATTTATTTTCCACATATAAATGTGACTGGCTTCAGATTTTTAACATTTTTTTTTAAAGGAAATTCACTCATTAGCGTTTGTAATTGACAGCACAAAGCTGTATTTGAAGAGACCGTATTTGACACCGCACCCGGTTGTACTCAACTCCTCTGGGCCGAGTCGAAAGCAAGATTCAGAGCGGGTAACAAGAAAAGACAAGTCAATGAAAGATCCTTTCAGTCTGTTCCTCAGCGGCGCTCACAACGGACATGTCGGGGTGAAATGAACTTTCTCGGCAATGTGTGTTTTTGAGCGCACGCACTGCAATCACTAATTCATCCTGCCTTGAGATCCTTTGACATTGACGTTCGAGGGTAGACGCTATGTGAAAATGTAAATAAACTTTAGAGGAGCTTTGGGTCAGTGTGGGATGAAATTTATAGTTTTGGCATTTACTCTGCAGTCATCATTCATCCCCCTGTCGAGAGCAGAGGCCTTGATCAGCGGAGCCTCCGTTGGCCCTCAGATGACCCGCAGTCTATCTGACCAGCTGTGGTTCAGATGCCTCAGTCTGAGATGTTCACATTACTGTAATAACTGAGACGATTAACCCCTTCTGCACTACAACAGCCTCACCAAGAAGTCGTCTCTTTGTCACTGTCTTATTACAGCACTGGCAGGAAATGCTTTGGAGAATGATCATTTAGATCTTTGGAGTAAACATTAAAGTGTCAGTAACCAAAAACATATTCTCTTCTTTAGCCCTAGTAGTATCAAGCCTGTGGTTTTGCTGGAACTTTGAGATATCTACCACTGAACCTTGTGTTGCTATCCAAATTTAATGGAGGTGAACTGAAAACAATGTTCCTAACTCTGGATAATAACTTCTGTAGAAAGTATTTTTAAGGAAAATTGGAATCAGTGAGGTTTGTGTATTATCCAAAGTAGGGGTCACGATAGCAGAAAGTAGTAAAAAGTAAGTTGTAGAAAGTTTAGTAGTTGATACCAATATCTTTTTCCACGAAATTCCACAATTTTTGATACCCAATTCGATACCATTGTAAAAAAATAAAAAACAAAACAAACACTTTAAGCTAGTGTTAGTGTTACTAATTTTTCTGAATAGAGCTTGAACTCATCATAACCTCTGTTAGCTCTGCAGGACCGGCTGCTAATAGCTAACATTAACTAGCTTTCCTCCTGCCGATTTCAACACGGATTTGTTGTTCACAACACAACACTATCGACACTTCCCCTGGAAGTGTCGATAGTGAGTTTACTGCGTCCTTTCGGATTTTAGACGCTGTTATGCTTGAGCCCCCCGTTACCTGTGGTACCTGCGGTACAGCAGAAAAACAAGTTCTGTCATGCTTTCATAATTTTGGCATTAACTTGGTACTGGTATTGGTTGTCGTGACATCCCTAATCCAAAGTAACCAGTACGTTGTTTCTGGAAAAGGATGTTGCTGTTGAGTTTTCCTAATTTCATTTTTACAGTCTTTGAGCTTCACAAACAAAATTTCATTCACTTCCTTTGCACTGGCGTGGCGACAGAAAAGTCAGATGCTGATATCTGGTACATCAAAACAAAACTTCATGGCTAGATACCACTAGAAGTAAATGACAAAGTATCTTTTTTTGTGATTTGTGTGGACCGACCCTTTAAAAAGGAAATAGATTTTAATAGCTTTGGCAGCTGCTCCAAACTCTACAGGATACGTGCACTCTGCAACAGAATGTACAGGCCTGTAAAAGCCAAATCAAAGTCTAATAATCGGAAGGTGGCCTTCAAGCAAAGTGCCAATTATTTTAAATTGCTCCATTAAAGACAGCAATCACAACTGTCATGTTAGCATTTGGACATTATGGCTCACTTCTGGCGGCTGGAGTTCACGTGGGTGTAACTGCAGCGTAATAAACACATGTAGATTTTACATAACCTCGTGAAACAAATGATTTTGTTTGCTGACTGCTTGCCATAACACATAACTGACTGACAACAAAAAAAGCTAGACATTTTCTCACTTCAGCGGAGAGAACAAAGCCCCTCGCTGTTTTTCCTCCTTTTAACAGGTGAGTGCTCCAGCTATTAATTTGTGTAGGGCCACCTACTTTAATTGGTCTTAATCTGGAGTGAGTGGCTTTGATCTCTCTGACAGTTTGACTGCATTAGCACGAGTGTGCAGGCTAATCCTTTGCGTAGCTTGTTCTTTTGGCGCAGTCAGAGGCCTGTCCAGCGATAATATGTCAGCTGAGGGATAAGCCCTCATCAAACAACCAGGTCTAAGCTTCTGGAAAATGGGGGTTGAAGGGCCACCATCATGCTGTGCTTCAAATAAAGATGGAGACGTAAAACAACTCCGTCTTGCAGTTTGTAACCGTTAGATGAAACCCCAAGAGGGACACTTTCAAGGTTTTCAAGGTTCGTGTCCTTTTATGCAAACTTGTTGTTGTGTTTCGGCATCTTATGTCCTGTGACCGACCATTCACTGCTCTGTATTAAACACTATTACACAGTCTTCTAACCTCAAGCGAGCCCCGGGATCATCTCACCACTGTTCATACTATCACCACATGCATGATCTTCATGTCCAAACAGTGGCTTTATCTCTGCCGTGTCATCTTATTAGGAAGTAACAAGCGTATGAAGTGTTTGTCCTGAACTCGAGTTGAACCCTCATGAATTATGATAACCATCTCAAAGTCAACAATATCTGCTTTCAGGAGAGGAATAGAGAGATAGTGTTTGAAATGAAGAAAATAGCAGCACTTGTGCTTCACCCACTGATTATATCACACATCATGGTGATTTACTTATCGCGACGGGCATTTCTCGACTTCAGTGGGTCTTTTGTTTTTGTGTTCTGTGATGGAGGAATGTCAGCTGAGCTTTATTCAGGGTTGCATGTGAAAACGCCAAATATATCAGTTAATGCTAATTCAAAGAGGATATTTAGAAGGCAAATGGGTTCACAAAGGATATTGTGTTCATGAATCAGTGTAAGAATCATTGTTTTCTCCACTTTTACTGCCTTTTAAATTCAGTTGTTTTTAGTATTTTGGTGAGCATTGACATTTATTGGATCCGTTTCTTGTTTTACTTTTAAGCCGCAGAGCTGAGTCAAATGTGTGTTTTTGAAAATACCGTCTTTGAATATGTATATAATTTGAGCTATGAGCTAGCCACAGGATAATGGATATTTATACCCATGCAGAGTCGCCTCCGTTCATTTGTGGTGCTTCTGTTGCCTCACTGAGTGACAAGCTAACAGTTGACCTCAGATTTGTTGTTGTGGTAATGATATTGCAGCAAATAGCCTCACCTTCATCCACAAGTTTTATAAGGAATCCAAAATGCTTTGACAAATTACTTTTCAGATGATTTTCTGTCATGTCCACTCAGCATGACACAGTGGTTTCCTCCAATATGTGTTAACGAAGGGTGACAGTGCATTTTATGATTGTCCCCCGCTGGAATATAAGGCCAGCCGGTTGTGCTAATGCAATGTGAATTTTGAATTCAAACAGATACTTACAGATCAGATATTTAAAAGAATAATTCAACATTTTGGAACGCTTACTTGCCGAGACTTAAATGCGAAAGCGACAGGATAGGACTCTCATATCCGTGACAACCAGTGGAGACTTCACTTCGTCACTTCTCTTGGCCAAAAAGACACCATAACCTTATTTTTACACTTTGTTTTTTGTACAAATAAACAAACGGAAGGTGCAGAAGGTGGATTATTTTACCTTTGGAGAGCACCAGGCTAGCTGTTTCCTCCTGATTCCAGTCTTTATGCTAAGCTAAGCTAATCGCCTGCTGGCTCAAGCTTCATATTTAACGTACAGACGTGAGAGTGGTATCTATCTCCTCATCTAATTCTCAGCAATAAGCATATTTCCCCAAAATGTCAGTTACGTTACCTACATTTGAAAAGGTTGCATGTGTCTATGATGCTTGAATAGGTCAAACTCTCCAGTATTTCACAAGAAAATCAAGTATTTACAAAAAAAAATCACAAAAAAAACTAATTTTGTATAATAGTAATATGTTTTTTCTTCCTTTTTCCCATTTTGTTTATTATAATTTTACAACCCCTCAGATTTATCTTGATCCCCCGGTTGGAAATCACTATATTAACAGACATTTGACAGGAGTTTTTATTATGTATGTCTACAAATACCCAAATTTGGGTTGTTGAACAAATTCTGTATAATATGTTGTATTTTAACTGCCCTATCCAAATCTTCTCAGCTCACTGCCTCGACACACTGGAGGCCACCTGTAAGTGGTCATCTGGTTTCATTTTTATTAGGGGCCATTTGGCCGATCTGTCATCCATCACAAAATAGCAAAAATATTCGGCACACCAGGGAGGGACACCGTTGGAAGGTGACTCGCCAGTCATGGGCACAAGGTAAAGATTAATCAAATGTTATGTGTACTATCACCAGCTGGCAGCACCAGCCTCTAAGCCTTTGAGTGAGTAAGTCCACAGAGAGGCCCGTGGCACAGCTGAGTTTGTCTTGTAAAAGTGCAGCTGTCCAAGACATGACAGCTACAGCATTAGCAGGGCCATTAAGAGGTGTAGAACATTTCCAGGGAAACCATTTGAAAAATGACAACCCCCGGCACTGCTGAGATATTAATTATACGCAGCACCCGTGGAAAATAAGCCAAAACAGTTGGTGAGACAAAAGATGCCTTGTTTTCTCACAAGATGCCTTGTTTGTGCATCCAGCATTTAATAAGAAATAAACAGCAGACGGAAAGAGGGAAAACTAAATTCTAACTATTGCCAGCAGCAAGCAGTCTTGAAACACGGATGACCGGAGTAATGACAAACTACCTATCGGCTGATTTTCCAAAATTAACCAAGAATTCAGTGTGAGACTTAGAAACGATTCCTGAGGAGAAGATCTTTAAAGCAGCCTTTTCTTAAACAAATTGCTCAGAAAAAAAATTGATACAAAATGAATTTCTCCTGGGAGAGCTTCAGTACAGAAATTCAAACTCAATGTAATGTTTGATAATGTTGTCCTAGACTACAAAATGTCCAGAATGAATTGTAGGAAAACATACTATTTGTACACTAACTTGAACAAAGCTTTGTCCAACAAAATCATTGGTGCTGTGTGTAAGAAAATTAACGTTTCAGGACTGTTATTGCAAGGCAGTAACAACTTTATTTTGGGTTTGAATGTGCAGCAGATCAATTTGAAAAACACTGTTAATAAATTCAACAGACCCCAGGGAAAACGACACATTCACACAAATTCTAACATCGCTATCTGATAACCTGGTAATAAAGTGCCAGAAAAGACATCTGGATGCTGCAGATGTGCAGTTTCCTTTTAGTCTGTATTGGTATTGATCCCCTGGCTATTAAAGGGGACAAGTTATGCTTTTGTGCCTTTTCCCTTTCCTTTAGTGTGTCATATAGTTTTTTGTGCATGTAAAAAGTCTGCTAAATTACAAAGTCCAAAGTCCACGCCTAAGGGAGTTGTCTCCCCCACAGAAACACTGCTCCTGAACTGCCTGAAATGCTTGCTTGAAATCCCGCCTTCTTTTCCATAACATGGTGATGTCACCAAGTAACACATTTGCGTAATATCTGCCTAACGACTAGTTTGACACGCCGTCAAACAAAGCTAGTTTGAGCGGAGCTGGAGCGGAGTACGAAGAGCTTGATTCGGTTGACCAATCACAACAGAGTGGGCCAGCTGACCAATCAGAGCAGACTGGGCTTTTCAGGGGCGGAGCTAAAACAGAGCGTTTCAGACAGAGGGTGAAAAGACGTGCTGCGGCACCGCCGATATGAGAAAAATAAAGCAATTTTCGAACATTAGAGCATGTAACCATGTTCTAGTATAAACCTAAAATACAAGTATGAACCTGAAAACAAGCATAATAGGTCCTCTTTAATGCTTCTGCTGTTATGTTCCATTTTGAGAGCATAGGAAACCTGTAAAACAAATCACAACATGCTTGTCAGGTATACGCGAGAAAAAGGACAGCTCAGGTGTGCAGGTTGTAAAGTTGACGTACAGATTTTGGGTGAAAGATGAGTCATTTTGTCATAAATCTGCCTCGTAAAGCAGCTCTCCGTTTCCTCTGTGATGTTGTAAAAGAAGAGCAGTAGAGGTCAGGAGGAAGCTGAACTTGTTGTACAGGATATGGACACAGTGTTCCCTTCACAGAATAAAGCTTAAACCTTTTACAAACGAGATATTTTCATCCCTTTATGCAGAAAGCAGTTTCATAATGACTAAATCTGCCTGTAGTGTTAATTGGGGATTAATTTGCCATGTTTTCAGTAAGTTGATCGCATTAACAAGGATCCAACAAGGTGCCTCCTAATTAAACCGCAAGTCCCTGAGAGTGTAATAATTCCCATAAGAATAGTCCATTAATTGGTCATAACTAAACCCTGTGTAGAGCTGATTACTGCGACAGTGGTCAGACTAGTTTAAACTCTAAAACTATTTTGTATATATAGGAGCTATTTCCTGTCCCCTCCTCAAGGGAATGAGAGGGAACTGATGATGGCCACATAATGTCTATTCACAGTGGCTCATAAATAAGGAGCTGCCCCTGAGTGCAAACTCTGTTTATTATAGCCGCCCGAACCTCCGTGCCAGCCCTTGGAGTTACTTATGCAGATAAATGCAGTACCATTCATCATCACTTCTATTCATAAATAGCCAATAACTCATCTCTCTCCATATGGAAGATTAGACCTTGGAAATGTGACTTAAGCACAGGAAGTATTCAGTTCATGAAAAACATGAGTGATCACACTCACAGACATCTCCCCTTTACTCATTATATCTTATTCTACATGTCATTTCCCTGATCAGCTCTCATCCGCGAGGCTCATAACGAATCGTAGACGCGAAGCTTCTCGGTGGTATGCTGACTGAGAGCAGATGAGGTGTTTTTTTGTCTTACTGTAGTGTGCTGGTTTTCAGAGAAGAGGCCACAGAGGTGCATAGACTGATGAGAAGGGATGATATATGTAGCGCCTGTGTCCCAGCTCTCCTCTGGCCCATTGTCATTAATCACGGCCATTAGGCTCCCCCTCCACCGCCGCTCGCCTTGTCTGCGCCCGGCCATCACAGCCTCCCTTTTGTCTCATATCCATAAAGGGAAAGGCCGTATACTTTCACCTCGTCTCCCGCTGCAGAGATACAGGGGATGCTAAAAAGGGTGCTAGCATGTGTTCTGGGGATTTAAAAGTCATAATTTATCTCATTATGGCATCGTTTTTGTTACTGTGAAGCAGAGGTGTTTAATCCTAAAGTTCATCCTTTCTGCAGGCTTCGTTTTTCCACACCGATCCGCAACCGTGGCGTGATTTACTATTTTATCGTCGCATTGTTTTAATCTAAGCACTCGCATTATCATCCTCTTGTCTCTGCGAGCTAATCAGCAGTCAGAGTTGCTCTCTTCTCTTCAGCTCGGTCTTCACATCGTTAAGTCTCCCCCACCCCCGATCCTCCATGTCATCAAACCCAAGAGGTCTGATATGATAATATGTGTGAACTGAAATGTGAAAGCAATTCATATCACTTTCCAAGGGCTTTGAATGTTTGATTTGCATAACTAGAGAAAATTATATTAGATGGGAATATTGATTTAATTTCATCCTAGAGCGCTGTTAATTATGGTATCATAAAAGTGTCATCTCTTTATTATCGGGTTCAGAACGGGGGTTGATGGCTGGTGTTGGCGAAGTGCTCGCGTTGCTACGGGAAGGCTATCATCATGATATTGTTTAGCATAATTTTACATTATGAGGCTGGGTCACGATACGCCGGAGATGTCGCTTTTTTAAAAATTTTTATCTCTCGATCAAACTTCTTTGACTTTAAAGGATTAGCTGTATCTATTCCTACTTTGTTCTTTGATATTGCATGAATACGTCTTCTGAATGTTTTACATCTGCTTCTGCTGGCGTCTTGATTTATTATAGTCCAGTTTTAAAAGCATTACATGTTTAACATCATACGACCAGAAAGGGAGCACGTTCTTGCTTTCAAGTTGATGAGTAACATGTGTCTCGCATACGGCCTTTGTGTGTGTTTTCATACCATAAAGACTGCAATCTGTATGGGATTACGGGATACCTTTTACCCTGTATAGCTATGCATTCACGTCCTGTACACCCAGTAATGGCTACTGGGAGGATGCTGAACAAATGAAGTATCCCCTCCTCTGCTTCTAGCTGAATTCAGATCTTTACAAATGGATTCCCTGAGTGCAATTTATCTAAATGAACAGTGATCATTATTCTAGATCTAGCTCATCCTTAATGCTAGAGCACTATTGAGCAGATATCTCTTTAAACACAGCAAATAGGTGGTCTGTGCTGAGGGAAGGCTGGGTGCATTCATTACTTCTCTTCCCTCTTTTTTTCTTCTTCTCAGGAACACAAAGCAGTGCATAATGTGCAATCTGATAAGTGTTCTCTTGCGCGCGCCACCCCCCAACCCTCCTTTCCTTCATCGTCCTATACATCACTGGCCGGCTCAGCTGTGGTTTGCAAGAGGAGAACTCTGGGATTGGTGTGGCTGAAGTTGATGAATAGGCCTGCGAGGGTGAGAAACTCCAGGGCCAAGCTGTAGGTCCATCCCCGTGGCATGTGATGCTGATTGGCTTTGTCCTGTGCGGCCGCTCTGGAGAAGCGGACATTAAGATTAAGTGATGCTGTCGTGTCGGGGAGCAGTGCACTGCATCATACTGGGGAAGAGACAGCTGCGGTGGTTAATCCTTCATCACCAGGGGAGCGCTGCCAGAGCAGAGATATACAGCCAAAGATAACCCTCCATAACTTCTGCTAAAGATCAGAAACTTTGAGTTCGCATCCATCTGTCCTCAATCCTCACTTAAAAATGAGGAACGAGCAGAGGCGGTCGCCGCAGACAGTGGAAAACAAATGGAGCAACTAACATCAAGATGAGGCGAATGTTTTAGTGAGAGGTAATCCCTCTCTAACTAACGGCGAGTAAAAACCGGCCATTGTGCAGCGCATACTGTAGCTCCTGTGAGTGGAGGTAGAAGAAACAAGGGCAAACAAACAGAAACCCATTTACACAGCTCCTGCAATCGCTCTCGTGTCAGCGGCTAACGGACAGAAGTGTACTTTATCACACATTCTGGGTTGTGGGAATTCCCAGTAGATGGAAAATCTAGTTTAAACAGAGAAAAAAAGCCACTCAGAGCCAAGCTAAAGTGGTCTGTATTTATGTGTCCGCGCGTGGCGTCAGCATATTTTAGATTGCTGGGTTTGCATGTTTGTTGTTGGTTTGATGTAGCTGTCATGATGTGATGGATGAACATCATCATGTAAAGAGTAAAAGGAGAGGTCTGAGCTGCTAGAGAAAGCCGACATGTTATATTGCCCAGGATGGCCTGAAAAGACATTACAGCGGGACCAGTCTCTTTCTATCCACCTCACCCTCTCCGCTGCCCAAAGCCCGCCTGCTTGAACTTTAGCATTTTACATTTTCATACCACTTGTGCTCCCACTTTTCTGAATATGGTAATTTCCCAGAGAAAGCCTCTGAGATCCTGTGGGATGATATATTTGGTATGGTGGAGGCATACCTGCAGAGAGCACTCGTGACAGTGACATATTAGTTACGGTGTCTCTTGGAATCTGATAACTTCAAATTTGCCACCTTGTTAAGTTTTGATTTATGTGATACCATTTCACTAAAGTAATTGGCCTGGCCTGTTGTAGAAAATAATCAGCCTCTCCGCAGAACAAATGCTGGGCCATGCTAATGAGGCAGCCCGAGTGCTGAACTGATGCTGCCGACTGACAGTTATTAATGATTGTTATGATATACAGACGAGTCGAGATTGGACTGAGTTGGGTGGAAAAAAGTGACATTTAAAAAATACGGCATATTGGGAAGTACTAATGAAGTAATATACTGCTAGGAAAACAATCATGTGCGTTGTCAAGGCAATGTGTAATTACCCAGCAGCCACCCTGGCTGGCTGTTTGGCAGGCAGGCTGGGGGGAGAGCTGAACAACCTGGCCGGTAATGGATGGAGCTCTGCTGGCAAGGGGCTAAAATGCACTAGGCAGTGACAGAGGTGTACAGATTGATGAATTAATTGGGTCTTTCTTGGGACATAAGGGGAACCGCTACGGCATATGCTCGGCTTGTTACTTTGGAAAGTCTACTGACCCTGAAAGTGAAGCCATCCCACGCAGGGAGTTGTGGCTTTTTTATTGCTCTTTTTTCCTTGGGGGTTGAGTAGCACACACTGAAGTGTAGTCAACTGCAATTTCTTACAATTTTATAACGGTATACTGTAAGTTGGGGCTGTCCTCGACCAAAGAAGTTCTTAGTCGACTAACACAATTTTGTTGACAGATTAGTTGATTTAAGATCTTTGAAACTGAGTTTCTCCACAAAGAATGACATGAAAGCACCACTTTAAATCTTGTGTTTACCAGAGATGTGCTCTTAAGTTTCTTGGAGATATGTCAGTCTGCATGACTAAGCACAAAAAATGAGTAATTGACTAAAAAAGTTTAGTCGACTAAGACCAAAACGGCTGTTTTGTTAGGCATTCGGCCAAAATGAAATGATTGGTCTACAACAAGCTGCTAGCTTGACAGCTGTGAGTGATTACTAACAATAGCCATGTTCATTGTTTACGTTCATAATGATCATTTTGGGGGAGTGGCTTTAGAGGGAGGCATAACGGGACGGACTGTCAGTGTTACCGACTTGGCGACTTTCTCGCTAGATTTAGTGACTTCTGGAGCTGGTGCTGCTAGATACTTTCATTGGAAAAGAGCTGGAAACTCTGGGCTCGGTTTTTCGGTTGGATCATTTTAAAAATCTAGTGTACTCTTGCTAGTTTCTCAGCATTACCGACCCTACCTTTACATTTTTGTTTTATGAATATGAAGAATCATGGTTCATTGTTTTGGACGTCAGTTTGACAAAGTTCTTGTACACTAGGAAGTCTTGGGGTCAAGTTGTGCTCAATCTAGTTCATAAGACGCGTTGTCCGACTGAAGTGTTTATAGTTATTCTGAGCTGTCACACTTGGAGGCAGAGTGAAAAGCCAGCCGTCATAGAAGGAGTGCAGGCGCGATATTGTTTAAATATGGGGGATAACACACTTTTTCAGACAGTTTAGTGAAATTTTTTCAAGGTTTTATTAGCCAACTGACAAAAACTTACTTAGTTGGCAACACCACGGAGAATCGATTTATCCTTTAGTTCCTTTATCAAAGCAAAAAGCCAGACATTTGCTGGTTCCAGCTTCTCAAATGTGAGTTTCCTTTTCTCAGTTTTATATCATTGTGACGGGAATATCTTTGGGGTTTGGACTGTTGGTTGGACAAAACAAGCAATTTGAAGATATCACTTTTGTGAAATGGGAAATTGCGATATGCATGTTTCATGATTTTCTTACAATTTATAGACTAATCAACGGAATGATTGATAATGAAAATAATTGTAAGTTACAAGCCTAATTCTAAGCTTGGCAAAATCACTAAAACATTAAGAAATGAGCAAGGCATCAGAAGTTGCCTTTACTTCATCGAAACATTTCCCTACAATAGGTAGTAGGTGAGATCTTTTTTCAGGCATCAGTCAGAGAAGTTGAATAACAGTGATGGATCCAAACCTAACACATGAATTGTGGATCAAAGAGTCCCATGAATGACATCACCGTCCTCCTGACCGGCCAAACTCCATCGTCCACCCACAGCCGCTTGCAGAGGTCTACACATAGTTGCCATTTAATCACGAAGCTGCGACACCCCTCTGTCAAACCTCTCAAACGTTCGTACTTAGCGCCGACTCCCGCTGAGTGAGAATGAAAGTTCTCACAGCTGCTAACTGTCACTGTGGTCTTACTTCAGCAAGTGCCCATTGGCTGCGATCGCTCCCCCTCGCTCATCTCCCATCAAGCCGGTGCATTAGGGCCGACTGCCGACCGCATCAGTGGGCCTCCTCGGCCCACAGAGAGTCCCAGGCCCATCACCACGAATTAAACCAGAGGCTCTGGTAGTGGCGCTGCTTTTGGTGCCACTGAGCATTACACTGACACAAATGCTGAGGATCTTTGTCAGCTATTATTTCAATACATGAGTGTGTGGTGCCTTGTCCATCCCACTTTCTTTGAAGCTCGCATATCCTCCCCCTCCTGCTTGGAACGATTCCCCTTTGAAGTAAAGGAACAAGCTCTCGGATATCGATAGTTAATTAACCTCATGTTTTCATTTTTGCTCTTTATTAAGGTGTTACGTTATCTGGGAGCGCGCTCTGAGAGAGCGTCTGCCAAGGCTGCAGTCTAATGAGTTTATAAAAGTTTAATAATAGATAATAATACAGATAATCATTTTAATCTGGAGCTTGAGCTGGCTCTGCGTCAAAGTACACATTGTGATAGACAGGCAACCCCAATACGCATTGATATGATGATTAGCACGTCAAAAGACATGTGGACAAACTGAGCTGATTTTGGTAGAAAGTTGAATGTTTTTTAAATGTTAGAACAGCATTCAAACCAGTATTTTGTCAATGTGAAGTAGGTCCTTAATTTAAGTTGAAATATACTAATTTAAGCTTAAAAAACTAACTTTGCCTGATTTAAAATTATACTTTTACATGCATTTTAACTTGCAAATTAATCAGTGCTTACTGGAAATTAATACATTTACCAGATTTATTTTTTACTCAAGAAATAGCTAAATTTTTAATGAAAAATTAGTCAAAACTTTTATCTTGCAATGTTAAGAAATCCTTCCTGTATATGCACCAAAAACTAATCACTTCATTCTAGCTTATGGCCCAACATTGCACCAAATTTCATTAAAATCTGCTAACTATTTAACAGGAAAACAGATGGGACTGAACACATACACTCCTCAATGGAGCTAATGAGCTCAGAACTTCTCTTTAATCAAAACTTCATCCTCATGTTTTCTAACCCGTCACGGTTTAATATTACTCTGTGTTGTGTCTGGGCTTGAGGTGTTAATCAAGTATCTAACATATCTTAGCCCGGTTGTTTTGGGACGACTGGGAAGCGATATACTCCATCCTTTCCTTCCCTCTCCCCTCCCTCTGCTCCTCCATCTTTACACTTATCAGAAGAGACAGGTGAGTTAGCGCGCGCTCAACTTCAAACCGGCGTAATTGTTTTTCATACGGAATGAGAGCCGCGGACTAGACATGGATTGTAGAGGAACAACAGGGCTGATTAGCGAGGGTTAGATTTGCTTGCTGGACCATTTTGACACCTGTCTCCCTGCTTTCCCTGGAAGCTGGACCTGATCCCTCTATACTGTCAGTCACACTGGTGGGCAGAGAGAGAGGAGAGTCGGCAGGATAATGGATTGAATAAGAGTGGGAGACTTTTCCCCTCTCAGTCAGGACCGTAATCACAGCTTGTCTTGAAGGTCTCCTTGATGGAGCTATTATACTGTACTCGTGTTATCTACGGCTCATATTCTGGAGACAATAAAGCTCGGCAGCAATTAAGTCCAATGACTTTTCTATTCCATTAATGTAGTCATTGATTTAATACTATTTCTAGACGGATTGTGCAGCGCCAATGAGGTATAAAGTTTCTTACATTAATGTACTCTCATCATACATCAGCACTTATTACTGTGTTTTAACAACATTAATATTGAGCTTATTTAAAAGTGTGTTGAATAGCTGCGTGCCCTTATGTTCTGGAAAACTAATGTACAATATTCAAAATATGCATCCCATCTGGCTGCATCTTGTTTACAGAACACAGTGGCAGCTTGGGGTTATTAATCATGTTTGTCTTAATTACCCCGCATAGCTGCTCCATCCCCAACTCCGCATTTGACCTTTTTTCTGGATCCTTTCAAACCATTAATCATGCAAAGATCAACGCCAGCCAAATAAGAGTAGATTGCATTGCATTGCCTCAGCTCCTGGTCTACTTGGAAAGTAAGTTATGTATAATTATCTGCAACTATGAACTATCAGCACAGCTGGTTTTTCTTATTCGCTGCTTGCATTTAAAAAAGTAAAGTTGAGACAAGTTTCCCAGTAGAAACTAAATTGTCGTCCACTGTAAGAAGAAAGTCTTCTTATGCTGTAAGATAAACAGAGTTGTCTTCGTACGCCTCGCTTCCTAATGCGTCTTGATTTTCGTGAATTAATGAGCGTTGACATTTTCAGAGACAAATAGTTCTTTCTCCAAGTACTGCTCCTGGTTTCTTGCCATATGGCCGGGAGCAGAGTCACTCCTAATGTTAATCTGACAGGTAAATGAGCGTCTGTGTGTGGTCTATCTGTTGACGAGGGACAGTTTAGTCCTGTGGGCTTCAGTGTCCTTGCCAGAAAGGCAATACAATTTACTGAGAAGTCTTAACCCAGAGTTTTATTTGTCACCACCAGCCACAAGAATGAGAAATTGCCATCTTTGAACAAATCACAGAGCAGCCACTCGGTATACTGATGAGACCTGCGTGACGAATAGCAATTAGAAAGTTGTTTTTGTTTCAAGAAATAGATTTTTAATTGGAAAAATTACATCTGATGACCTGGAAAGGTGATCTGCTGATTTGTTAACCTCGCTTGTCGATTGTTTTCCAGCGAAAGTCGTGCCATTTATCATTCAAGTCAACCAAGCAGTGGCTGGAATTAGCATCACACTGTGCAGTGCTGTGATACGGAGAAGAACTCCCTTTTCCACTCCTCCTCACCTCCAGTCAGTTAAACAGATGAACTATTGCGGGACAAAGATTAAACAGTAACTGGGGGTGCCACAGCACTATGTGAATGGAGCCTGACAGACATTTTATCAGTAAACCAATTAACATGATTTATGGTCGGGGGTAACCATGAGACTTGCCCATAAATACAAAGGGCTGGCTGAGCAGCTCCTTCTAAAGCGAGATGTTATCAGACTCCTCTCGATTCTGCTTTGCTGGCATGGAGTCAGCATGCATTTGTAAATGCAGCTACTGTGCATTGAGGGCCTCCCCCCTTACTTTGGGTCAGGAGTTCAAAGCCCAGCCTGAAGAGTTGAGGAGTGAGGCGTGAACTCCCGACCCCCTTAATGTAACAGGGCCAGCAGTGGAAAACCAGTTCTTATCAGGCTTCTCCCACCCAGGTGCCTGCCTGCTCTGTCCATCACATGAGATGTTACATGGAAATAAATGGGATTCCTGGTATTGTGTGTGAACTGATTTTAGGATTCCAACTGAGATGATTCACTTTAAGTCCAACAAGAAAAAACTGAATTGAAACTGATTGAAAGCAGCTGACTCATACGTGTCAAGAGCAAGCTAAAGGCCGGACACGTGGTTCACTGCTCCAACTCTTGTTGTGTGGAATTTCATCCTTTCCCATGAGTTCAGGCACAATGTTTGCTTAGGAAAGATTTAGTGTTTCCCAAAAACATGTTAATTGGGCTCTGTCTTTTTCTCAGTGATTTACTGTTTTAACGTACGTAGGCAGAGGCCGTCACGTCTTTAACGTGTGCTCGCCTCAGGTCTTCTTGGTACATTTTGACAATAAACAAAACCTGACAGGTGGATTTTGTCAACACATTTTCTTATCGTTGAGTATCTTATAAGATTTATGTCGGCAATACAATATAAAAAAAAGAAGTGAAAAATGGCCATTGCAAGCTCCCAGACATCTTCAAATTGCTTTTTTTGTCCGAGCAACAGTCCAATACCAAAAGATTTTCCATTTGCTGAAGAACGCTGTGGTATATGATCAAAAAATTGTAAATGAACCTAAAAAGTTAAGAATATATAATCACAGATGTGTGTTCCCAAGGTCAAGAATGAACCTCCATGCTTAAAGATGTTCAATTTGCAGTGATTTAACACACAAAAAAACCAACAAATCCTCACAGAAACAGCTAATGCTTTGGGTATTTTAGCCAAGTGGCTCTGTGGATAGCAATGTCACTGACTGAAATATTTCAACAGCTATTGAATGGATTGTCATGAAGTTTGGTACAAACCTTCAGAATGAACTATAATAACTTTGGCGACTCAAGTTTGGTTTTGGCTTTTCATCCATGGCCAGCATCAGGTCAATATTTAAAATGATCTAATACTTTTGCTTATGACAAAATACCTGCAAAACTAATAACATTCCCAGATGCACTTTGTGTTTAGTGCTAATTAGCAAATGTTAGCATGCTACCACAATAAGCTATTTAGCGATTAGCATTTAGCTCAAACCACTGCTGTGCCTAAGTAGAGAAAGCAGCTAGCTGAAAAATTACATATTACATTTTCTGTTGATTCTATGACTTAATCGCCTAATCGTTTCAGAAAAAGCACATCAAATTGATGTCCCATTTTCCACCTGTCATATAGGCTGTGGTCTAATAGTCTTTTTTTGCATAGGAAGGTTCCTAACTGAGTGAAATGACCCAGAAGTATTAAGTGTCAGCCATGAATCGTCTAAATGCTAAGGAAAGGTGCTTCAATGCTGCCTTTCTTATCTCCTTTAGCATAGGATACCCTGGGACATCCTTCATGAAGGTAAAAGAGATAATGCCGTCCCACAATTCCTTGCGGCAGCACCACGTTAATAACATCTGCCGTTGCATAATTACATAGCCTAGTGTAAGTGCAGTCAGATTCTATGAGCACCGCGTTTGTCTTTTCATAAGTCCTTATGACCTCTCCTTCACATGTTTCCATGACCTCATGACGTTTTTCATCAAGGTCAAGGAAAAGTGGTTTGGAAAAGACGCGATGATGTCACTGTCTTAAGATTAAAATAAGTCTTGCGTGTATGTAAGCTGCATTTTATGGTGACGGCCTGTGTCATGAGACGGCAATGATGAGCTCCTTATTCCCTCTCAGAGATCAGTTTGATCAAGTACTCCTGATTAACCATGGCTGAGTGATTCTATGATTAATGTTTATACATTCCCTAAAGGAGCAGCAGGACATACTCTCACATCCTTCAGCATGTTTACAATTTTACACCTATTATGAGGGAAGATGGAGAGCTCCATTTACAGTTCACTAACCTTTATGATGGCAGGCTCTCATCTGCATTTTATTTTCCTTTTTAACACTTCAAGTCATCTACTAACGTCAAAATAAAACCGGCCCATGAAGTGTCTGGGCTCGGCTTTTGAAAGAACAGCGCTCTTTGATTTAGTCGAGGGCGTTCCACTCCCATTCCTGTTTTTATGGGAGCTTTTAATTTTTATTGAAGGACGGTGCAAAGTAAATGGTTCCTCATCTAAGGAAGATTAAATGGTCTTATACAATTTACAGAAACACGAGGGCATGAGGGACAAAGGTCTGAAATGAGCTTTACACCACATGTCCTCTAAATAATGTGAAGGGAGGTGCAGGCGCAGAGGGAGACGAGCAGCGAGGAGGATGTGTTTCTCTGCAGACACATGTAAATCAATTTGTATTGATCCAAACAATACAGCCGGCAGCTCTGCACATTCATTGATTAAACAATTAGATAACTGCTGGATCTATCCAAATAGAAAATTATATTTGATTTAGCTCAAACCTCACCGTCACGTGTGTTCATACTTTGATGTCCTCTGCCCTTAGAGCCGTTTATTAGATATATTAGGTATTATTAGGTATACATATGTATACTGTCATTTATGAAATTCACAAGGACATTTACTCAGATACAGTTTTGAGGTACATGTACTTTGAGTATTTACATTTTATCCATACATCCATTATTTATTTATGCTAATACTGTGCAGGGTGATAGGGGTTTGCATATTATGCTACTTCATGCTTCTACTCCACCATAGTAGAAGTATAAAGTAAAATGTCAATTGGTTTACAGCAATTTGGCGAAGGGAAAATGCTAACTCCCTTTAACTTAAATGTATTACCTATTTTTGTGCCTAAAACTAGTACAATATAAAGATATTGTATCAGAAATATCAAAAAACAGCTTTTAAAAAATCCTTCCAGATGTGATTTGTGTATAATTGTAGAGTATTTACGCTTTCTCAGATTAAAACTTCCAGTAAAAACACAGAAGACAGGGTCTTAGTGTCCTCAGTGGTAGCTACTGAACAGTCAGGGTTACTTTGCAGATTTTGTACAAAAAAAACAACATGATAATCTTATAAATACAATGCAATACTATAGATTAATCTACTAAAGGGTTTATTCTGCATAATTACATTGATAATACTTCTATTTGTTTGCTTACTCATCATTGTAGTATCTACATTATCTTTAAATGGAGTATTTGTACATTGTAGTATTGCTACGTAAACTTAAGTAAAGGACCAAGATATACATGTTCCACCACTGGTAATTCCTGAAGGAGCCATTATAAATCCATCTCATATTGAGAATATCATAATGTTTATAACCATGGTGATTGTTGAGCAGCATAACATTCTGTGTTTCTATTGTACACCGCCGCACCCTCTCATATTTCTCCGATCTTTGGCAGCTGTGTGCCTTTTCCCCCCACTGTCTTTCACAGTTTCAGAGGGCCAGTAAACCACGGCTTTCAATTCCCCCCGCTCAGGTGTTTTCACTCAGGAATAGGAGTGATGAGCAAACGCTTTCAGACTCAATCCTTGAGCAAAGGGCTGTGCTGACAGGGATTATTATTTATTTGTCATGGTGGATGTAATAAGCTGTAGATACAGGATGGAGGGCCTGTGATTTATTGCTCTGTCGCCCGCCACTAGCAGGACGTGCGCTCTAGCGTGCAGGATGAATACCGCACTGTCAGTTCTGTCCATCCGTCACCATCACCTCTCCCCGCCGCTGCCTCTCTCACACACCCTCCCATTTCATGCCACAATACATAAACAATCTTTCATTACTTTGATACCTTCTTCTCCATATTTGTTTTCTCGGCGTAACGTGGGGCCTCGGCTTTATGTGCCCCATTATTTTGATGCACTAGCTTGAGTTGTGCACCGTGGACTTACTGTAAAACGGTTGACGTTTTCATCGACTTCATCGATTAATAATTTTGCCTCAAAAGAATAGCTCTTCCAAAAGATGGGCTTTGTAATACCATATACATGCAGCGTCCACTGGGAAGGTTGTACTCCGAATAATTATGGCCGTATTTTGCTGCTGCTTTTAATGTTATTGAGCCGCATCTCACAGAACGGGTGACTCTCTTGCCTCTCTGTAGGTCATGTAATCTTGTTAAAAGCCTTCATGGTTTTAGGATTATGTTATTGAAATGTCACTTAATTGGATAAACATTTTTCATGCCGTAAACACACTGCGCCGGATTCTGTTCAGTCGGCGTGGATATTGTTTACACGGCAGGGGGATTTGCGTAAGTGGAACTGACTCTGTAAACAGCGGCTCCCACTAGAGGCTTTATGTGAAAAGCAGGCTGAGAGTGAGGCATCAGGGAAAACACTTAGCCCACATATCAGAGCTGCGGACATGTGCTTGGCGAGAGGGAGCGAGCACGTCGGTGACAGCGCTTAATTAATATGAGGAATTGCCTTTGTGTCCGGGTAAACGACTTGAGCAGGAGCCGCTTTGTTGTTTAAGCCCACTCAGCTGAGTATTTGGTGCAGGATTTTTTTTTTTTTGTGTGTGTGTGTGTGTGTGGAGTAAGCTGCGAATAACATTACACTCCTGCATGGGAAGCACCAGGCAGCCAAATTTTCATTCCCTAGATCAGACTTTGTATCAATCATTCCTCTTTTTCTTTCTTCTTCCTAAACAGCAGCCGCTTCCCTCTCTCTCCAGGCCCTCAGATGTCATTTACCACAACTCAGCTTGGTATCTGTCTCTTTTAAAGGCTCATTTTTCCTCAGCAAATTGTTATTTATGGACTTTTGTTTGTTCTCGGGCATCATTACTAACAATACAGTTAATAGCAATCATTTGTTATTCAGAGCTGGTGCTGATTCTTGGGATGGGGGCAGTGAAGTGAGAATACTCATTTGGAGGTTGAGGAAAGTCTTGACAGGGCCCATTTATAACAAGATCATTCTGGAAAGTCCAGCCTATTAATAACCCTCCAACGCAGTCTAATTAGTGTTCCCTGATGTAAACGAGTCTGAATCATGGAGTTGTGTGAATTTCTCCTGTAAAGATCAATGTTGGTGGCATCTGTGTTTCTTTGGAATAGCTGAACTGTAGAAACCCACGTTATGGATTAGATCAACGCTATTCTGTTGGGGTGAATTTGTCTTTGTCCGTCCAGCTAATCATGTCATAATATATGTTTCCACCATTCCTTATGTTCTCTTAAATACCATTTAGATCTATTAGCTCTGTTAATTGGTTCCACTTTGGATCCAGTTCCAAGTGAGTAAAATGAGCCCTGAGTCTTACAAATCAAATAATTTAGCTCACATCTTGTTTTTATTCACGAAGAGCAAAAAACAAAACATTAAGATTGTTTTTTAGTGAAGTAGTAAATCTTTAATATGTCTGGTAAAATTAAAATTTTAAAATTTAGTTCTTAAATATTTGGTTATGTATGACTTTTGGAACTTAAAATTAGTACAAATGATTAGTAGATTAATTGATTAGTTGATCGACAAAAAAGTAAATTTTATATCACTGTTAACTGAATATTTTCAGCCCGGCTATGTCAACAAAGCACGGAGAAGCTCAGATTACAACACGGAGGGAAAGTGACTTCATTCTCTGCTCAGGCAGACATTACTCCAGTATATCTCTACATATCAAATAGTTGTTTGTTGCTATATTAATGCTCTATATATCATATAGAGAACCTTTAAAAAGTACTCATTAGACAAATTGATAATGAAATTATTCATTCATTACAGCCCTAATTAAAATTGTTGAAAGGTTCATTAAATGGTAAATTGACTTGGACTTATATAGCGCTTTTCTAGTCTTCCGACCACTCAAAGCGCTTTACACTACATGTCAGTATTCACCCATTCACACACACATTCATACACTGATGGCAGAGGCTACTAAGGTGCCAACTTTGCCCATCAGGATTTAATCTAAATACTCATTAAGGATTCAAGTATACAAATCAGAGTCAATAGTAGATTTAGATCTAATAACATGCTATTAAATGCCAACGCTAGCTATCTTCCATATAGATTTCGATGCCCAGGAAGTCTACTGAAACCTCCATGTGGAATAGCTGACTCCCTCCCTCTCCTCCTTCTCCTCTCTCCCACTTCAAAGTACAGTTGACTTGCTGCTTATCAAGCCTTAATTAGTGATACATTTTCTACCCGTGATGTCTATTGATGTATTCGAGGAGAAAAGGCAAATTGAGTTGTAGCCTGACCCGTGAGCCAATCCCTCTTGAAAACGTTCCCCCTCTTTACCTCCCTGCCTCTCTCGATCTCACCTCATTCCCTCTCTCTCTTTCTTCCTCTCTCGCTCTCTCTTTGCCATGCGAGGCCAGGAGTGGTCTGGAGAAATGAGGTGCAGCATTAGTGTTTTTTTGCTTGCCTGTGCAATAGAAAACACTGCACGTCAGGGGCCCCGTCAGCAGATTGGGGAGATGCAGATGGGAGGTGAAAAAGCTCCCCGGTGGCAGTCGGGCCCTGCTCGGATGTGATTGCAGCCGCCAGGATGAAGTCAGCACTGACAAAGTGCGCCCATTGATGGATGGACAAAGCCGGGAACTGGATGTGAGAATGGATGGGGCCAGAGTGGGAACTTAACACAGACAAACAAAATGAAAGACAGAGAGGAATTACCTGCTAAAGCATTCCGGCAATACAAATCCCAGAGCAATTTACTTACTGCTAACTGAGCACAGGAGGACTGTTTGCATCGGTACAAGTGCGGCCGACAGCGGGAATGGCTTTCATTCGGCTGATAGAGGTTGCCTGATTTTACACAATTGTTTTATGATTGCCTTTTTTTCAATATAGTCAAATTCATACATATTAAGTGCAGGCACACACTCTCACATAGACCTGCTTGTACACACAAACACATGTACACACATCAGGCTATAGGGCTGCAACTTGAATAACCTGTCTTACTTTTTGGATTAATCAATCAATTGTTGATTGTTCTTTTGTTAGTTTTTGACAAAAGAAACTGAGTAAGTAAACTGATAAGTGTTTTATGTCTCATTTTCTCAAAATAGTAAAAAATGACCCTAAATTCTTAGAGTTGTTCAGGTTGTTTGTTTTCTTGGACATACAATCCAAAAGCAAAAAAATATTGAACTTACAGCATCAAGAAACAGAAAAACTCATCTTCCCATTTGAGAAGCCAGAACCAGCAAATGTTTGGCATTTATACGACCTAAAGAATTAATAGATTATCACAGTTGTTCTCGATTTATTTTCTGTCAATTGACCTTTCGCTTCAGCACTATTCCAGACTGCATCCAGGCTGTGTAAAGGAGCTTTAAATCGTCTGTGTGCTCAAGCACAGTTTAATTTGTCCTGCTTCAAAGTGGACTGTAAAACACAAGATATTTTAGGTACCTCATGGCCTGAAGAGAACTAATAACCCCTGAAACTCAGGGCCAATAACCTTCCCAAATCCAGGACCTGTGTGGGAGCTCGAAGAGTTTGCTCCCTTGTTGGGGAATGAATTCTCATTACCGTTGCACTAGCACTACATTAAATGTCAGTGTTGCTGCTGGATGGGGCCTGGAAGATTAAGACTAATGCTGTTGGCCTCAGGAACTCCGATTAGAACTATTCTCATTAATCAGAGTCTAAGAGATGGAAGCAATTTAAAGCCCCGGTCCTCTCTGAGCAAGGGGCAGGGCAGCACCCTGTCACTGACGAGGGGCGACGCACTCGCACCCATCCACTATCCCTTCATTACGGCCGCCAAGGACATGTGAAGGCCAGTCACCCCTCGGTCCTCACTTCCAATTAATCTGACCACTGAAGATCTCCTTTCACTCACAGGCAGATTGGCAGATAGGGATAAATAAGAATTGTTTTTAATTTTGTACTTTATGATAAGCTGCAGCCTGCTCAAGGTTTGGCTCACAGTACAATACAGATATACAGTATAATTAAGGATATTTTTAACAAAGTTGAAACTGTTACTGTATAAAATGTCTTATCTATTCCTTCTTAGGTGTAAAACATGCAAACATGGCCCTGCACACCTATGGTCCACCCAGAGAGGTGTTTTCACTCATTTTGCCTAATTAGACCTCTTCTTAAAGGCCTTTACACACCAGGGGGCATGTTGAATAAACAACACGAAAAAGCAAATTCTCTTCTCACCTGTGAATATTTCGCATCAAAACTATTCATACCGGCAGCGATGCAAATTTGTGACAGTTGCTGCACTTTTTTAATAAAAGATTCAAATAGATTCACGCAGGCAGAGGACCAACTACCGTGGTCTTATTGACCCAGAGCGTCTGGTAGTCTGTCTGAGGTAAACTGTTGTAGAGCCTAAACTACTGTAAGCTATTTTATTGAGTTTCCTTTTAGCGAAATGCTCTGAGTAAATTTTCCTCTGCTAAACAGTTACACAGTGTGTCACATGTCTAGGGCTTTTATTGTGAAAGGTAGGAACGGAAGGAGGGGATCTGATCTGCGCTGCCTTTGTCAAGGTTGAAAGAAGTAATAACGTTTGCCGTCTTGGTTCGGATTTGGAGCCTCCGTGTTGTTGTACACTACAGTGTACGTTTTGACTATGTGTCAAAAAATGTTAGACTACGTAAAAATCAACCTTGTTCCGAAAACAATGATGTTGCTTTTTCACGTGCTTAATATTGTGTAATATATATTCACGTTCTATGTGAAAGTACTCATGACAAAAACAACAGTTTGAAAAGATATATTGATGTCTGAATGAATCGCACGAAAGAAACACTCTGGTGTGTTAAGGCCTTAAGACTGTGTGTATGTCTAATTAGCTGGAAAACAACTGTGTAGGTGTGCTGGACCTTTAAGTCTTCTTTTTGAATCTTCTTAGTTAGATGAGAATATCCAATGACTTCAGGAAATACATATGTGGCGATTCTGCAGCACACAATTTACGTCCAATGCCAATATTCATTGCCTATGCAGGATGGAGTGTGCCCTTTACAGTATGTAATGAGGCTACAGTGTGTGTGGAGGTCGGGATAGTGGACGAGCGTGTAGACCGGAGATTGCATCCTGTCACAGTTTAAAAATTAAAGCTGCCCCATGGAGTGTTTTTCCCAAACAAACATGTTTACATTCAGTGTTTCTCACCAAAACTCATTGTATCCTTGAGGTCTAACACTAAAATATAATCATGAATATTATGAATCCTGCATTGTTTACATCGATGTTTACAAGCTTGTAGCCAGCGACTCTGCATCAGCTGAATAGTATGAAACCAACAGCAGGATGTGAACAAAACTGAGACCCACTCGTAAAAACATGCTCCACAGCGCTACTAGTGGTCAAAAGCTCCACAGATAACCTTTAATGTTGCTTTCTTTAAAAAAAAAAAAAAAAAGTAATCACAATCTTTTCCAAACCAGATTTCAGATTTCTGTAGTGGGACGAAGCTTGTCATCATTTCCAGGCAGCAGTTAAGACCTCTGACAGTTCAAAGTATAAATGGATGACATTCATTTACACCCTATGGCATTTAATCGATGCAAACAAAAAATGTGCACCTTTTCAGAGTCATAACTGGTCAGATCAGTTCTTTTTTTTTTTTTTTTTTTAGCTCTATGACACATATTGTCACGTTTTTTTGTATTGCAACATGTATGATGACACGTATGATTTGTGTCTTTGTGTCAGCGTCCAAGGTTATCTGTGCCAGTGTGGTAACAGAAGGCCAAAGAGAGGCTTTGAGGTTTAAACTGGATGCAACCCGCGTTTGGTTCTCAATTAGCACCTGTCACAGGAGACAAGCTGCTGGGCTCTTGCTCCCAATGACACCCAATAGATGGGCTTCTGCTTTGTAAACCACCGGGGACGGAAACAGCTCCTTGGTGGGAGTCAATGTATTCTGTAAACAGGGAGAAAACGGCAGTGAATCTCATAAATCTTGTGGTGTAGCGGTATCATTTCCTTCAGATGACCTTGGCGAGGTAGCAGGATGGGAGGCCCGGGTGGCGGGAGGGAAAAAAGCATCATATGATATACGTGCAAGTGGAGGTGGGTGCACCATGAATCACGGCGGCCTGTGATTAGCCGTGAAATCTTACACATGTGAACTCTCTCTTTACTGTTGCTCATCACCCGGACTATTTACCTCCCATCTCTTCAGATCTGGCAGTGTATGAAAAGCTGAAAATAACCTCAAACATGATACCAGTTTGTGGTAAGAAAATGTCAGAGATGGTTGGAAATATTCCTGGTAGATTGTTACCACCATGCAGGCTGCAGAGTGGGGCCATCAAGCACATTCTTCTTCCCCCATTCGCATTTCAAACAAATACTTATCAACAGGCCATGAAGTAATCAATGAGGATAATCCATCTGGGAGCCTGTCGATATGGTAATGACTCTGTCTCATCGTTACTGCTACACAGCCATAGATAATTCGCTTTATCAGAATGCTTAGCAGCTGTTGCAACAATCCTGTGGTCGTGTGGAATAAAGTGCTGCCTCTTGTGATTAATGCCTCGGCATTGTGCTGCTCCGCACGCTGATTGTTTTCAGATTTTCTGAAAAAGCTAGATGGATTGTATATCAATAAGTCAGGGGGCCCGAACAAAAAGGTAGGCTGCAGGTATATCACTCTCACTTAATCAATGCGCCTATTATGCTTTGTTAATGGTGCATTCATACAAGCATTGGTGCCAGATATGTATTAGAGGAGCAATCTGTTATCCGAATGTAAACAAAAGGGTCACAGCATTACCAAGCTGTAATAATACAGAGACTAATAGTGCAAAACATTAAAGTTGTTAAAGGTTTGTTTACAACAGTAATTTTGTTAACACAGCAGGACGAAAAGAACAATTTTCAGATTATGATCTGACAAACACACAGAAACAAAAAATGCAAATGTTCATCATTAAACAAGCTATTCAGGACAAAATGATGTACGTAAATTTAGCTTAAAATTAATATGCTGAAAATAATAAAGATGAATATGAAGAAAAATCTTAAGTAAAATGAGTAAGTTTGTTCATAGCCTGCTTTTACAGTAAATACTGTAGTTTAATAACATACTGTGCCTTTACTGAGCCTAAACCTAACATCAGCTGTGTCCACTCTGTCCCCTAAAAATTGCTTTCATACAAAACTAATTTGTATTAGCGAATAATGTCTTTAGGTAAAATAATGCTGCACAATATATATATATATATATATTTTTTTTTACCAACATAATGGGGAAAATGCTTATATTGAACGTATCAGCAAAGTTTTACATTTTGGGAAATACACTTTCTTCGATATGAAGATCGAAAATCTTGTGTGTTTATGAGCCAACGTCGATTTGCCTCTGATCTATCGGGGATCAGAAAATCAGGGCTGAAGTTGTGTAGTGTGAACTAGGCATAAGCTACGTTAATGACTTTGCGACGTGTTTTTTTTGTGACGTGTTTTCCGTACTGATGTTACGTTGTTTCCGTACGTTTTGTACTTAGTTTTCCTACTTATTTTAAGGCCAACCACGGCGTTTTTCCTAAACCTAACTAAGTGGTTTTGTTGCCTAAACCTAAGTGAGTCGTTTTGTTGCCCCCTGCTGGTACTGCACCTTCATCTTGTGTTTTGAGACAAAACGTGACAATGACACACTATCCTCTGGTAGACAGGATAAGTATAAGCTCATCAGTATATGAAGATATTTAGGAAGTAATTGGATTGGGTTAAAGATGCTCGTTACGTGCATTAATACTTACTGTATATTACTGTACAGTCATTTCTTTGGTCAGAAAAATGAAGTAGTTGCTGATTTATAGTCTGCAGACCCCATGTTCCCAGCGGATGTGAAATATTAATAAAATATTAGAGTTCTTGTCCACAGCTCGCACGGCCAAATCTGAACTTAATTTATTTTGGCCTTGTTTTCATGAGAGGCAGGAAGGAGTCGCAGACGTGGGCTGAGTGAAGGAAGAAAGACAATTAAAACTGATAGCACTCGTCCACATGAGTGTCAACAGCAGCCAGGATGGAAGCAATTTATTCAGCCAATCATCCAAGTACATGAAGAGCGCCGGTGTTGTGCTGCTGCTGCTGCGGTGGGACACTGGAAAATGTGATAGTTGTTTCCTCCCTATGAATCACTAGAGGCAGGATGCTCGCTGGACGCAAAGTGGATTGTTCAGTGTCCTGATAACAATTTAAATCCTGTTATGGATAATGCCGGGTAATGCCGTCCTGAAAATTGAACATGACACTCAAGCGATTTATTATCTTTGTGTTCTTAACCTTGGATATCGGATTGTTTGTCCAACCATATCCTTTTGATCCTCTGGAAGATGCACTCTCGAGCATTTTTCATTGTATGTAGATTGTAGTGTTTAACAAACAGATAAAACCAAGTGAGAACGGATGGAGAGGAGATGATGCGTGTGTCCCAAAATGCTTTCAGATGTCACACAAAGCGGGAGATACGCCGTATTTATCTGTGATGAAACACCAAGCATTACGCCCGTGAATGCTGTTTAACGTCGGAACAGTTAAATCTTTCATGATGCAATTTATCACGTCGTAATTTTAGCCACGGGACAGTTTCAGAGTCAGACAGTTTGCAGATGTGAAGCAGTTCTGGGGGTGAGAAAACAACAGCTATCAAGTAAATCACTCAAACAGCTTTTCTTGAATGAACAAAGCCTGTAATCATTTTCGACACGTTGCCTCGTTAAACTCATGCCATTCGTATGAGTTAGTGAATAACCCATAGTTCCCAATGACCCAGAGGCATGTGCTCAGGCCTTTCATACTGTAGCTTCTTTCTGTCCAGCTGCTTTTTCAGGCCCAGCTGGTAATGCCAAAAAAATCCACAACAAATAGGCCTCCCATCAGCCCCTCCTTCATTGTTGTGGAGAGTTTCCTCCCCCCTCTGGTCCTGAGCTGACACCAGGGCCGGCCTTTGGTCTGATTTAAGACCCTGGCCTACTGATGACCCTGTTTTGCGGCTCTCTCCCTCCCCTGCTCTATCTCTGGCTCTAGTTTAGCTTGACTTAGGGAAATGCTTGCTCATTCTCTCCACCGCTCATTAATCCAAGCGAACAATGAAAGGAGCTGAGCACAAACACTGTTGCGTGTAAATCTTTAATGTGGAGCTTTTACTTTTCTGTCCTTTGTTTTACGAGGCCAGGGCTTTTGCCATAAACAGATTTTGAAATATATATTTTGCGTCTGATGCAGCTATATTCTGAGGGGCACACATTATTGCTTCCAGTGTTTTCAGAAGTTTCTTTAGCACACTATCTGTTTTCCTGTCACGGGTTGGGAATCACAGCGATCCCTGACTTTCCGGCTCTTGACTTTTTGGCGTCAGAGTGCATGTTTGTCGGTGATTCATGCGCTCCAAATGAACGTCATTACTTTAAGACAAATGGCCAGCCCTCGACCTTGACGCTCAGACTCTTGTGCTAGTTTTTAGACAGAGACGTGTAGCCTCTAAATGCATAAATATATTATTTATGTGTGGTTAAGTTACTGCTATTGTTGTCTCAGCACATGCAAAGGCCAGAGCTGTGGCCTTGGGGCCAGGCGACAGCACACTTTGTCATGTTTTTTCATTCTCATGCATAATTAAAAAACTTAAATTACTTGCCATGTACAAAATTATAATGCTGCAGGAAACAGGCTACATGGAAATTTATTTTATTTTTCACGAGACTGACAGGAAATCAATTAATCCTGATGTATTATTTTATGCTGGACAGGCAGTAGGCTCCAGGAGAGAGAGGGGATGGAGATTGGCTACAGCTGTTCTCATTGGTGCAGCCATATATTATCGCTGGCGTGTGTGACAGCTTCTGAGGAAAATGGCTGAAGGGTATCAGGCAGGTGACTCGACTGTAAAAAGAATAACACTGTGGGATACAAACTGTTCTGATATAAGATTTGTGGTGGTGAAGAGGCACTTTACTGCTGCGCTGCATGTGCTGTTGGTTTTGCCATATTTTTTCCCAACAACGGCTTTCTGTCACTATTTATGATGAAGCTTTCTGTAGCTCGTTTCATTTTCTGTGTGTGCCAGGAGCTGCTGTCATACAGCTTCTTGTGCTTAGACCTCATTTCAAACGTCTTTTTCATGGGTTTACAGCAAACCGTTGTTTATGTCTCCAAGTGTGATGAGATTCTTATATACTTTAAGTAAAATTTAACATGGGTTTAATCAACAAACAAAAATTGTAGATGCCATATAGTGAATAATCTGATCTTCATTAACTCAATGTAAATAGATACATTTGACATTTTCACCCTAATATAGTTCCCTCATTCAGAAGCATTTCAGAGTTCATAATGATGAGTTTAAGTATTGTAACCTGAGTGAGATTAGGTGTGATTTTATGTCCTGATATTTATGATCAATACTCAATGTCCTGCTGAATACTGTTCTTCTTGCTCACTAACATCAATAAATTATACTTAAGAAACATGATTAGATCAGCCCAGTCGCACTTTATGGTATAGCGTATGAATGACACAGTAATCACAAGTCATTCTTGTGCAATAAAAACGTCGTTCTTGCTTTTGGCATGTCATTTGTACGCCATATATAGCATGTACTTACTGCAATGTAAACACATCCACGGAAATATGCTACACTCAGAGCTATTAACGTAGAATGAAAAGTGAGAAAGACTGCTAATGGCGGGTGGCAGGGAAGATGTATGGGTCCAACAAACACAGGACTTTCAACCAGGAGACTGGTATTTGTGCGTACTTATTTTAAGCCCAACCATGATGTTTTTCCTAAACCAAACTGCAGCCGTTACCGTGGATAAGATAATCGATTGATGTCTTGATATCAAAAATGTTTTCAAATGGCTGCTAACAATATATCAAAAACAACCCTGTCTCCTAGAACTCACATTTATATTCTTCTAATTTGCAACACCAAATACGTTCTGCTAGAAATTACATTTTCTTGTTGTTAATGAACAAATCTGCCAAGTTGCAAAATGTTGATACTGACTGTGTCTGCTAAATGTTAACTGACATGTTTCGCTTGTTTCCCGACTATCTGCTTTGCAGAAAATATCCACGCTTAGCAACTAAAACACGTTTTTTTTTGCACAATGAATCACTCCTTTCACATGTTTCGCAGTCAGCATAATCCAGGCAGCAATTAGGTTTCCCTTCAAAACAAATTACTAGTATATGAATGTTATTTCTTGGAGATAGGGTTTGTCAGAAACTGAAAGCTGAATCTCAAATTCTGTTAACTTTGTTATTCAGTACACCGTTTTCAACCAGTCTGATCATGCATATGTTTATTTTAACAGTGTATGTGTAAATACAAGTTAAGGGAAGCCATGCATTCTTATACATTTCTCGTTGAGTACAGATGTTGCTGGTGAACACCCCCAGTAATCAGTAATTAGTTTGCATCTTTATGAAGTATTATTGAAGCACAGCAGTTTATTTGTGCATGAATCAGTCTGCTATAATAAAAAAATGGTATCCTCTGCCGAGGTATCTACATATACTTCTTGTTTATGAGATTGAGCGGCAGACAGACAGATTTAAAAGGCAAATGTCTGCCGTCAGACGGAACAGCTCATAATAAATGTGCCGGGTTACTGGTTCGCCAGTCGCACGGCAGCGTACGATTGGTTTATCACCCTCAGCTCTTGTTAATGGAGCACTTTTATGAATGAAGGGAGACGCAACCACTCAGTTCTTGTTTATAGCCAGACGAAGTGTGCATTTACTCAACTTCCTGTATCATCGCTGTCAGAATATTGAGCCGTATATTTTATTTGGCTTCCCTAAAGGCTACAGAGTCGGTTATTCACAATTATGGCAAGACTTAAATTTGAACATCCTCTTTGGTTGTAATATCTATTAAGGTAGGAATTAAGAGCATAATGAATTGTGTCAATCGTTCACTGCTTCACAGTTGATATACTTTTGTAAAACAATAAACAAATGACAGCAAGAGAATAGAGGAAATCACTTTGGCCATGCATTTTAATGAAACAAATTATGATATCTACTGGATTATGAGCCCACCCAGTCAAATTCAAAATGTCTTGTGTGGATGACATGTGAGGCGACACACACCAGATAACACAATTCAGTCCTGCAGAGGTCAGATAACACTTCACCGGTGAACCAGGCGAGCCATAATACTCACAGCCACAATAACAACGAGGACGAACACACGGGGAAAAAAAGGAAAATTGTGAGCGATTCGGGGAACTGACGGCAGCCGGGGTTTTTTTTCTTCTTCTCCGGGTTAATTCATTGGATGAAACGTTGTGGCACATGATGTGTCATATATCAAAGGCAGGGCATCAGTAATCTTTGCTCAAGGGCATGGATAACAGGCAGATAGACATGTGAATGAGATGGAGAGGGGGGCTGGTGAGCGACTCATCCCTTTCTGCCATCACCACAGAGAAGATAGAGGAAGATTTATGGGACATCACAGACCACATACTAGCAGGCTGACCATCTTATATGTGAACCCCTCCCTCCCACAACCTTCCTCCATCTTGCTTTTAAAACGCAACACCCTAGCAAGCAGTTGACTCAGATATCTATACCCTTTTCCCACCAAAATTAGTCATTGACAGCCCAAGTATTCATGTTTTATAAATTAATAAATTATAATAATTGTCCAAATCCCTGTTGATTTTAGTTATTATATATTCACTTAAATGCACATCACATAGTGTAGCATCGCACCAGAAAAAGGGCAAAAATTAGCATGTCTGCTCTGGTGCCATGTTTCCATCACTGCCGATTTGAGCTGTAACCGACAAATACCTATATACTACTGCAGAGTCATTTGTTCTGGGAATGAATGCCGATTGCAACCTTTCCCACTAAAGACAAAAGCCAGATGTTAGTGGGGATGTTGTCCAGTGGGAAAGGGGCTTTAGAGATGTAATTGTTGTGGTTTCTTTTGCTCCCCACTCAGCCATGTTGTTTTAATTGGTAATGGGACCCAAAGTTATCAAACCTCCATCACCGCCGATTCTGTGCTTTTTTTCCAAATTCAAATCCAACTTTCCGAGATCCCTGCTGCTGATACCGCCCACTGTTTACCGACTGGAGCTCACTGGGCTCCAGCTCAGTGACTAACGCTCGTATAAAACTGCATGACTAACTCTGTGTTTTGGCCACCTGACGCATATATCTGTCTCACGCTTGTGTGGTTGAAGTAATCAAATTTCTCCAGGGGTTTCCAAACAAAGACCGATAACACAAGCATATCTAATGTTCAGGATATCTCTATTTGTT
Source organism: Sebastes fasciatus (assembly GCF_043250625.1). Classification (NCBI taxonomy): domain Eukaryota; kingdom Metazoa; phylum Chordata; class Actinopteri; order Perciformes; family Sebastidae; genus Sebastes; species Sebastes fasciatus. The sequence continues at coordinate 17,475,755 of NC_133814.1, forward strand.
TTTACACATTAGCAACCCATTGAAGTCCGATAAACACAGATGGTTTGGAGTCCGTCCAGTTTCCAAAAGTACGGCACAGAGCACAATAGTCTTACGCATTATTTAATTACGGTCATCTATAATGCTGTCACTTTGACTCCACCTTTTGTTGCGTGGAAATGCTAAACAAAGTCTTGCACGGAAAAAAGCTGTGTGACAGAAATTATGGACAGTATACATTTTAATTGAGTGTGATCACCGAAGTAGTGCTGTTATGACCCGTCTGATGGGATGTAATCTGATCCACAGTGATTAGAACTGCGAGGACAGATAATCACTGACGTACATGGTGTCATTTCCTGGAAGAGAAGTCGTCACATCTGCCTTACAGGTCGCAGATGACTTCCGAGGATCACAGCTGGTGTCCCCCCTCGGGACACATTCATGTGTTATCATCAGTCATTACAGAAAGTCTTTATAAATTAAATGTTTAAAGTCCCTCTGGGTGTATCAACTGCACTATACACAGCTGAAATCTCTTGGAGCGCTTCGAATTAGGAATTAAAATGTGCTGCTTTTGGTGAAACTACTGTACAAGAATGAAACTTCTTCTTCGAGCTATAATACAAGTCTTTATTGCTGTACACTGCCAGGTTGGGCTATTTGGCAGACTGAACGCACAATTCAGCACACACATCCTCAGGGAGCAAGGAGAAACCATTGCAGACATTCTGCAGAGTACCCAATAATTTCAGGTAACAATTACAGTAGAGGCCCAAGCCCTTCAGTACGGCTCATACCGAAGACAAAAAGCATGCAAAGTAGCCAAATGCTTAATCTGCTAGGATTTAAAAATGATTTTTGCTCTCGTGCATGTCTGCACACACTGCGTACATCATATTCAGTCAATCACGCTGCACTCTGGATGTTCCCTGTAGCAAAGAAGCGCCATCTTTCACATAGCTCTGCTAATTGACCCGAGTGACCGATGAGAACTGGGTGAATTATAACATCTACAGCGAGTGTTCACTTGTTACATAGCAGTGTAAGGAATCTCGTGATAGACTCTGAACAAATTCACAAATACGCACCTTTGATTTAGTTGTGACGTTAAATTCAATCGTTATGTTCGGTCTTTACACGGTTGACATCTACGGCCTTGCGATATAGATCGCAGTCAAGGAGCAGCAGCGGGACAAACCACAACCTCGGTGTGTATCAGGTTGCTCGCCAGGAACTATTGAACTTCTCTCTGACAGGTCGTTCAGACTGTGACAGCACCGAAAGGACAGTGGGATCAACTTAAAAGCCGGGGAAACAAAGCGAGTCCGCCGTCTCTACTTCACATCTGTTCATGTACCTGTCAGGAGCCGTGAGCAGAAGGAGGAAGTGGCCGTGTTCGTCGGTGATATCCTTCCTCTCTCAGTAGCGGCGAGGGAGAACGCCCTGCTCACACAAAGGGTAGCCTCACTCCTTCGCACTGTTTATTTTTAGTCATAACATCCACTACAATTGAAAGTATGGGTCAAGGTGAGGCTAGGACACTTGTGAGGGGAGGGAGCCCGAGGAACAACAAACAGATGTTCTTTGATGATAATTGCAGAGAAGGGAAAAGCGGCGTGGAGGACGGGCTCGTAAAGCGCTCACTTGTTGAGGCTGTCCCTCCTGCCTGCTGCCCCCTCTGAAGCCCTGTGGTGGTATGTTGTTGAGCCCCAGGAGTCAGAGTGGGCCTGCTGGTGCCATTACCCTTACTTGCCAAGAGGTGACATCTGCTCACAGTAGCAGCCACAAATTTGAATGCCAATACCTTCGCCTTGAACCGACCTGGAAAAGCAGGAGGGGAAAAAAAAAAAAAGTTTGTGTCAGTCAGCGACGATCTTTCTTAACATGAAAGGGTAGGGAGCCACAGCCCTTAATCAAGTATGGCTGTCAGCAGGCACCCTTTAAAATGGAGCTGTAAAGACAGGCTGCCAGTGTTACAGCCGATGAGCGCTAGCACTGAATGATTGATTTGTGTAAATCATTTTCTTTTTTGCTCTCTCCCTCTCTTTTTACGAGCATCAGCAGCGGTGGAGGATGGTGAGGATACCATCATGGGATTAAGTATAGCTCCTCCAGGCTGTCCTGGTGATTAATGAGCTGCCACAGCATTCCCAACTGTCACTAAGAGGAGCATGGGTTCAAACCATGTCTAGACTGATGATACAAAAGATAAAAATCAGTTGTGTCATCATGTCATTAATGTCCTGTAGTTCTGATGTTGATTTAGCAAGTTGCCAATCACCCTCAGGGGATTGTGACACTCTGGTTATATCGAGGTCTGAATTGCCTCATTTCAGCAAAATATTCTAGGAAATTTTAATACTAGAATTATTGATTTATATTAGTTGTAAGTGCTCGAGTCAGCACCATAGATTGTATAAAATATGGACGACATCTTCGTGATGTCACCCATAGGTTTCTGAAGAAACTGTGCAGCCCAAAGTGGGTGGCTCCGGTCGTCGCATCCTTGGCGCAGTGACGACACAGCCTAACTCCGGGCTTATCCAAAAATGGGCAAAGAGGTGGATCATAAGTGGAGCTGAGGCGGGCCGGGTGATGCAGCAGAGCAGACAGCTAGCAGATAGCAACCTGGTACGGCACCCACCTGTCACACAAAGCAACCACGCCCTCATTATGCCAAACTTTAAGCCTTAATGTAAATTAAACGGGTGTGTTATATAAAAATTCACCCTCCGTGCAGTTGTTATGAACAGGAAAATTAGCTATAGAGACCAAAACTGTTTTTTGTACCAGGCTGTAAACATGTTTTTTGTCACTTTCTTGTTGGCTTCATTTCTCAGCACCGGAGGTTGCCGCTTGGTCAGCACCCATGTAGTTTAGCATTTTGTTGTTGCACTTTTTAAACAAGTATTAATACTTGTTTCCCCTCCTCAAAACATGTGCTAGCATACTGTGGCATAAAGCAGCCAGAAAAAAGTGTGGGCAACACTGCAAGCAAAGGCAGCTGAAGCTATTTTGGCTAGCTAGCTAACATTATCATCCCAACACTTCATTGTCTTAATCCTCAATCTATGTCTGTGCATTCACTAGCAGCCTGGTCTGCTGCTTGTATTTTTTCATCGTAAAGTTATGCTAACAAGAATAGCAAAAAAAAAATGTCAGCTCCACGGTGTTTTGTTTTTTTAACAGTTTTCTCGGATAATTTTGAAGCAAACTTGCAACAGGAAGGGACGGCCCATTATTCCGAAACCTTAATTATCAGAAAAATGTCTCATTGGACAAAAAGCCCATTTGTCTGAAAGCCCGTTATCCCGAAAAACAAACACCTATTGTTCCGAATGCCCTTTTTCCTGCTGCTGAATACATGGCCCACCACTCTGCCGCTTATTACTCATTGCCTTCTTTGGTTGGGTTGGTTAGGTTAAGGCATGAGGAGTGAGATTAGATAGCTTTAGGATAAGCATATCAGGGTAAGCCAACCAGAGGCAGAGTAGGGCGTGTCACCTCATGCCTTCACCATAGTAGAAAAAAAAAATTGTGACTGAGAAGGTCCGATTACATAATTTCGCATAATAATTAGCCATGTGATTCTGTTAGTTGCACAGAGTTTGTATTTTCGGAGCAAAGGGCATTTGGAGAACAGGCGTTTGTTTTCGGGATAACAGGCTTTCGGACAAATGTTTTTTCGGTCCAATGGGACACTCTCCGGACTATTGGGGTTTCGGACTAATGGGCCGTCTGGAACAATGGCATGGCACCCAATAGGTAGCAAATGCATGTATTGCCGTAACTTTGGCATCACTGAATGAAAGACCCCAAAAGTCTGCTGCCTGGTGTAGACGACAATATGCCTCCTCTGTCTCACTCTTGCTATTTTAATTAGCACTTTTTATCTCAGATATTGATAGAAACATCCCTCTCTGCTCGCAAGTTAGTTGCCTGTCTTGTTCTGCAGATCCTCCAGAGATTCCTTATGTCTTGTTTTAGAGATCGGGCCTTGTAATGCCTTCTGACCTTTTGCATTGAACTGGAAAGCCGGGCAGAGAGCTGCGAGTAGCGAAAGTACGAGGGGGGAAATTGAGCCGCTCTACATCTATCTCTCCCCAAGGAGTGTCGTGTTTCTCTTTCCACCATTTATTTGAAAGCTATCATTTCCCGGGACTCATCGCTGAAAAATGGCATTGATTCTCCGGATGATAGATGCTAAGTGTCCCTCTATCGACATGCCTATTGACAGGCCTGTGTAAATTCTGCATCTTATTACCCCCCCGGATAAATGATACACCTTGTGAACAGGGAGGATGTAGCTCGGTCGATGGCGGCGTCTGAGCATCTCCTACAATGGCGGGTGTCACTTCTGAACAGCGTGATTCATTTTGTCAGAAAACACCTTATCAGTCACTTTGCTGAATAATTAAACATAATAAGAGTGACAGTAGATAACGTCCCTCTGCAAAGCACGCAGGCTAATAAATGAGACCAGCTACAGAGCATTTATTCAGCTCTGTGCTGCAGCTATACTGTAGGAAGGTCAAATCTTAATCTAAGGGTGTTTTTGAATCTAATATCCCTGTCTGGAAAGTTTGCTGTAGCATTAAAATGACTTATGTAAAGCCTTAAACCTACTGCATGTGCTGTGAAGCAACTCGTTTCTTTACTGCATTGTTTACAAGGGCTATTTTTCTTTGACTCTGTAAGGTTTATTGCATCTTAATCCTACCCTTTTGTAGCACTGCCTGCAAGGACGTTAAATAATGTCCCACTGCCAACCGTTTTCTCCATCTCAATTTGTTTTATAGTAATACACAACTTAACCTTCAGAATAGCATTTGCAGGTTCATAACACTTGGAACAGGTGTAATTTTTCTAACAAACAGAGCTGCAATGTGACCCTATTTATCTCTGTTTCTTATAATGCATTGTATTAATCTGTGGGCCATTCATGACCCATTATTTCAGCAGGGCAATAATTCACTCTTATTGTTCAGCCTCGCTACTGAGGAAAATCTTTCTAGTCCAGTTGTGCTTTAGAGCTCCACCGTGCAGCTGTTGTGTGTGGGATCTGTGGGAGTTTGTTGCCTTTCGCACGAGAATCCATGAACCATCAAATGTTATGGAGAGTGAAATGGGCTCTTGTGATTCAGCCTCTTTTAAAATGTGAATTTCCCGGCTTGATTGATCTCGGTGATTTGTGTTTGAGGCTCTTCTGGTGGAAAACAGAAGTTATCTTTTATTATAATATTCTACATCACCATAGGCAGTCTAAGTAATCAACGCTAAATGATCTCACGCAGGAGACATAATTGCAGTTTTAAATACCAACAGCTTGTAGGTGTAAGTAGTCAAACAATCTGTGATCCATTAAATAAGAGATAAAACAAAATCCAGCCATAATTGTATCATTTCAGCAAGACAATTTTCACATTCTGATTAGAGAAACTGTGAAGACGATCACATCGAGGCTGCAGCTAAAAGCAGAGCTGTGTGGTTTCGTTTCTTCCCCCTTGTTCCGAAGATAAATTAGCAGCTTCTAAATAATGCAGTGAACCCTAATTCTCTTTGATTAGTAGTGAGTTAGATGATGGCGACCCATTGAAATTGGTCATCAGCATAAATAACGAGCGAATGAACTGATAAAATGCAAAGTCCTCGGCCATCATAAATCAAATGGAATCCACTGGCCGTGGAAGCGGGTGGAATTAGAAGTCCATGCTCCTATTAATTATGTTGCCTTGTGAAGGCGACAGCGTGATAAATCAGCGCTGAAAGGCCCTTCACCGGCCGAGTCTGAGGAGTTAGACTGCCTGCAAATTGCTTTGTGTATGCTCCTAATTGTTTCTTAAATAACCCTACTTTTTGAGGCAGGTTGGAAAGGTAGTCTACCAAGAAGGGTCAAGGAAGTCAGAGCCGCTGCCTCTCTGAGATAACATTATAGAAAATCATCTCTCTTTTTTATATGTGTTTAAATTGGTATTAGCTACTATACAGTATAAAGTAAGTATATAAGGTAATATAAAAAAACGTAAGAATTAAAAACGTGAACATGCATAAACCAAACGTTGATTAGTCCAGTCACCAATAAGAGTAACAAGTGAAATGGAAAATCCATCATACAAAATGTATGTTTATATTAATTATATACATGCTATGAATACATTAACACACTTGTATAAATATACAGTACATTAGGCTCAGAGGTGCCTCATTATTAAACAGCTGTCTTCTTTTTGAGCTTTCAGCAGGCACAGATGTTATCTTTATCTCTCTAATCAATACTGTGGTCATTGACTAATTTGAACCAATACATTGATCCATTTAAATCCTAAACTGGCTTTATTGGTGAAGTATTGCGTATTGGTATTTCTTTGTTGTTGCTTTGAATCAATAAGAATTACGACAACAGTATAAAATGTGGACAGGAAGCCAGCGTTCTTAATTTGATAAATTACGCATTCACTTTGATAATTTCCCTCTTTGCCTATTCTTCTGTGCTTTACAAACGTATGCCAACTCTGTTTTATAGCTGCTGTTATTTGAGTCTACCTCTCCAGAGCCTTTATTTGTGCCCCTCTTGTGTAATATTTCCCGGCAACAGCTCTTTTTTTTTGGTGGCCAAATAACATCAAATGGATTAAATTAAATTACTCCAACTTTTGAGGCATGTAATAACGATCGGACCTCTGAGGAGCATGTAATTAATGGGAATACTGAGGCAGTCATGAGCTATTGCTCATTAAAGTACAACCCACTATAAAACTCTGTGAATTTGGCCCAGGAACTTAATTTGTATTTGTTGAGCAGTGGGCATCGTCTAGCATGAAATGTAGAGTTTCCAGTGTGTTTAGCAGGGAATATGCAGTTAAGTTAAATTATGTGTGCTGCCTGAAATGCCAACGGTCATGCGATGTCATTGTATGGCTTTGTGCCCATGTCTGCTGTCAGTGTGTGATGAAGGGCTTCAGTGCTTTGATCCACTGACGGTTCTGCAGAGGAAGATGTGTGTATGGATGTGTAGTAGGGCAAATACTAAATGTTGTCATTGTCCATTAGTTTTTCCGATTAACCATTTAGCCTTTAAAATGTCAGGAAATAATGATAAATGCCCGTTACAAGTTCCCAAAGACCAAAATTACGTTTCAGTCCCACAATCTCAGTTTGTTTCTGATTCTCAATGTAAAAATGATAAATGCATACGCTAAATTAAAAGAGCTGTAAAAACTCAGTAGGGGTGGGAATCACCAGAGGCCCCACGATACGATATTATAACGATACTTAAATCACGATACGATCTTATTGTGATTTTAAACATTTTGCGATATACTATTGAGTGTTGCGATAATATATATTGCTGATTTTATTACCTTTTTTTCAAATTCTGCAGTTTGTCAACATCTGTTTTATCTAATAAGACGCAGTTTTCAGTCTGTTCATCTCAGAGGTTTCATTCACATATCTTGAGGTCAGAGGTCAAGGAACCCTTTTGAAAATGGTCAAGCCAGTTTTTTCTCACCAAAATGCAGCGTAACTTTTTAGCGTTATTTAGCGTTCTTCCCGACAAGCTAATGATATGGTTGGTACCAATCGATTCCTTAACTTTTTCTAGTTTATGATACCAGTTTCTTCACTGTAGCTTTAAAACTGAGCCCGCTACAACCTCTGAAAGACAGAATAGCGGCCGCCAGATTAAGAGTTTATACAAAAAAAGGTTGATACTTGACATTTGTGTTATCGATTTGATATTGCCACGCAAAATATCTCGATACTATGCTGTATCAATTTCCCCCCCCCCCCCCCCCACCCCTAAATATTGGGAATACCCTGTTAGTGGGAAATATCGTCGTAAGCCGCTAGCCTATACAGACTAGCCAACTAGCTAGCCAGGAAATTGAAAGCTCCTCTGTAACTTCTTTCCTCGTCTAAAGTCTATAACATAACTTTCTACCATGTTGTGTAACACAGTCAGCATAACCATAAACCAAATGCAAGACAGCAAATTCCAAATAAAAAAACAAATGAATTCATTTTATAGTTATATAATATATAAAACAGGGCTGCAACTAACAGCCGACTATTTTGCAAATCAATCAATTCCTCGTTTTGTCTAAGAAAGGTCAGAAAATAGTGAGAAATACCCATTAGAGTTTCCCACAGCTGAAGGTTATTATCAGTCCAAAAGCCAAATACATTCAGTTTACTATCAAATATGACAGAAAAGAAGCAAATACTCGCATTGACATTGATTAATCGATCAAAATGGTTCGTGATTAATTTTCTGTCAATCAACTAATAGATTCATCGACTAATTGTTGCGGCGGTAATATAAAAAGCTGCTAATTGTCACTGGAACCAGTTTGATAAATGACTGGAAAGAATCGATTGATTCTTAATATTGTCGATTAATTTTTCTGTTAATCAGCTAATTGTTGTGGCGCTAATGTGGCTGTACAGTATGTGTGCATATCTGTACAGAAGCATACGTGTGTGTGTGTGTGTGTGTGTGCGTGTAGGTGGGTGCCCTTCTACTGACATTCAGCCCCTGGTAGATGTTTGAGTTTAAATAATGCTCCTGTGCGGTCGGAGGAATAATGGTGTGGACTTTCATGACATTGCGTCAGTGCCAAGGTGACTGACTCGAGGACTGATTGCTCCCTCTGTCTCTCTCTCTCACTCTCTCTCCCTCTCGCTGTCCGTCCCCCCTTCTCACCCTGTCAATAAGCATCCTCTTGTCTGATGGAGTCACATCAGGGCACTGCAGCTGACACCATGGTGTCTTTATTTCCTGCAGCAATCCTTTTACAACACACATCAGTGGTGATTAATACACTGACAGCAGCCAGGAGGTTAACCCCCTGCTGCCAGCCAGCTACTGTTACCGACAAACACACACTACTCACCTTACATACCTAACCACACTATACTGCACTTTGATATATACTGTGTATAATCAAAGAAGAGAAATATCTTGCCCAGCACTGTACACTTTAGAGGTGATTGATGGGTGCAGAAAACACTTGGTATTCCAAAACTGTCTTTTACATTAAACCAAATGGTTGCTCCCACTTGCAGCTGTCTGCTCGGTTATTAAATTGGAGGTCTTCCGATTTAAATTTATGGCATCCATTACTCAAGAATTTACATGTCCAGGTGTTGCATCTGTTTGGCTTCAGGTAGGGGTCACTTTGATTTATTAATACCCACGGTTTCATCTGCTAGACAATCACTGACATATTGTCACTTAGGGCAGCGTGTCTCTCTGTCTTTAACAGCTGTGACAACCCGTGTGTTATTAGCTCCCTGGCTGATTATGCAGACGCGCAGACCGAACATGTCAGCGTCTGCAGGGCGAGATTACACACCGCTCTTAATGCTTATAATAACCAATAAACAGCAAATCATAGACTCCAGGCTGAATGAGGATTTTCTCATTAAATCTTATCAACACCTGCTTACTTGTTGAACATCTCAGAAGTCTCATGATAGAGGAGATAAGTTAACAGTCTGCGGGAGTGATCAGACCATCTGGGTCATTCAGAGCCATATGTTCGCACTTTGTTATCGTTGCACAGGTTCAGGAAAACAGTTTGTTTTTTGCTTGCTTGAGCTGATCAGCTCTGTGTAGTTTCACAGCTTATGAGATCCAAGGAGCTGGTGGGTGAAGGAGCTTGCATTGGTAGTGGAACGATTAGTCGATTAATGGATTAGTTGATCAGCAGACAACATTTTTGATTATCAAATCATTGTTAAAGTCATACCAAACACTGGCTGGAAGCCCCACAATACAATATTATCACAATACTTAAGTCATGACACGATCTTATTGTGATTTTAAACATTTTGTGATATGCTGAGTATTGCGATTTATTACCTTTTTTCAACTGAAAGTTATACAGTTTGTCAACATCTGTTTTATCTAATAAGATAGTTTTCACTCGATTCATCTCAGTTTTCATTCACATATCTTGAGGTTAGAGGTTAAGGGACTCCTTTGAAAATGGTCATGCCAGTTTTTCTCTTCAGCAAAAAGACTGCTCTAAGTGGTCGACAATCAAGATGTAAGCAGGGGACTCCAACCTGGATTGGCACCAAACACCGCTGTCTCTCCGCTCACAGTTGTGTGTCAGCAGGAAGGACCACTGAGGGCCATAGGTAGCCCAGTTGTTAGGACATAGCAAATGTCACGAACGGAGGGAGAGCGCGTCCCCTCGAGTCCCCCAGATGCTGCTCCCACCTTTCATCATTAACTCTTACACTGAGATAGTAATTAGGGCTCCTCGCGGCATGAGACAGATTCTGCATTAGACCAAATTTTCTAAGCTGTCATTCTAATTATATAGGCCGGGGCAAGATGGATCAGCTTGGTCGTGTGTTAGTGTTGATGTCAGTTAATCACGGTGACTCGGCCCCGTGCCACAGGGCTCTCTGCTCTGTCCATCTCACGGTACAAAAAACAAGTTTGTGGTCAGGGTGGTGATGCTACAAACATTTTATATCAACTCTGTATTTAAGTGTTGCTTAACTGTTATTAGTTCAATCTCACGGCTCATAGACTACAACACAAAGTATATCCCAGTGTGACAGTACTGTGTCATGACTCAGTGAGAGTTTAGCTGCTCGTTTAAGTCTGACTTTAGCCCCCGCTCCTCAACAAACTGCCAAATTATAACCTTTTCTTGCAGTGCAGAGCTAGGACATGTTAATTGGATTTGACAAGGGCATATTATGCACAACAAATATGCATAATTCGGCAAAAATGGAACAGAAAATTGGAAATAAAGAACAGAACAAAGTGGATTTACATGGTCGGGTAGTCTGAATGTCTGGTATCATATTCTCTGCTGCCGCCCGCATAAAAAGGCACAGAACTGTAACAATGGGTATCAGTGGAAAGTGCTTTAAAGTTAAAGCTGATGGATGGCTTGTCAAAAAAAATAATTGCACTGGTGGGAAAGTGGGTCTGCGTGCTTAGAGGGGGGAGAGCAGGATCCACAGAGAGGATGATGGGAAGTGACAGTGGTCTGTCAAGACGCAGTGGCTGCCCAGAGTAGTGTGAAGCCCCAGCTAGAAGGTGGCAGAACAGAGCAGGCTGTCAGAGCAGGAAAGTGCCTTTAATACATTGAAATGAAAAGGAATCCGCCTGTCAGACCTGTTCAGCCAGTCGAGGGAGCAAGAAGGAATATGGTCGAATAGGTGTAGACGTGGTAGAGCTGGGCGAAGCCGGCGTGCCGCTGGCCTGGCTACAGGTACAAATCATACAGTCGGACGAGACGGGTCGTCAGCCGCCAGTGGCTGCTACCAGTTACAACTGGTTCCTTTTGCTGTGACAATTCATTAATCAGTTTGACAGATCTGGCCTTATTACATGGAATATTTGACACTTGAACAATTGGATTGTCAACTACATCCTATTATAAATGCAATTCAAAGTGAATTCTTGGTATTGCAGAGAAGCGGGTTATCTTTAAGGAGTCCTGCGCTGACCTTGGGAGGCAAGAATTACTGCTTAAATGTATGCAGTATTAGTGAATATACTGTACATATAGAAAAAAACAATACACAGCTCATTCCTCTGCTTGGTCCTTGTCCATGCATGATATAAAAAGTGTCAGTCTTTGATTGGAGGGATGATGTATAGACTGACCTAACAAAGGATCAAGTGCCCAGTAAGACAGACAGCTAATAGATAGAGAAGCAAGAGGAGCCTCATTTAGAGAGGAAGGGCTGTTTGCGCTGCCAATATGACAAAGGGGAAGTCGACAACCATTGATCCATGCTCACGGATGACAGCTTAAAAATTCAGCAATAATCATGACAAATGAGGAGAGGCACCACAGCCAGAAAATTATCAATAATCGCCGTCTGAGAAGAAATGCCAAGGTCAGAGAGAAAAGGCTACTGAAGTTCCCTCTGCGTGCGTGGACGCTGCCAGGTGATATATTGGTAAAGATAGGAGGAGCGGGAGAAGTTATTAATTAAGTTTTGGATCCCACAGGGACACGAATGTCCCTCAGTATAGATTCCTTGTCGGAGCCCACTGAATGCCAAGGGCAAAGAGACCATTATGTAACAGGCAGTTTCTGGTGGCTTTGATCCCTCACAGGGGAGCTGCGTGGATGGATTTGCCGTATCAATAACTCAATCCCCTTTCAAAGGAAACCTGAAGAAGGCCGAGGCATTAGTAGCATCGCGTTTCATGACAGGTCACTGCTGATGTGGGATTTACCTATTCATTCATCCAAACATTTTTCAGTCGCCTGTCCCCGGTCAGGGTCGCGGCGGCGAGCAAAGTAGCAGAAGAGTCATTTTCTTTAACAACTTTCTCCAGCTCAGAGTACAGAACCCTCAAGCCCTCTAAGACCAGCTGAGAGATGTAGCACTTCCAGCGTATCCTCCCAGTTGGTGATGCAGGGAATAGGGAGGCATTCTCGCTAAGTGCCCAAACCCCCTCGTCTACCTCCTCTAATCATGAAGGAGCAATGGCTTGATGCAGAGATTGTCCAGAATTGCTGAACTCCTCACATTACCAGTATCTCAGTCTTTCATTCAATCAAAGCTGGTAACTGTTGCATATTTTTCTGGTAAAGGAATTGATAGAGTTTTGCTGTATAGCTCAGTTCTCTTGTCACCACCACCGTCTTAAACAAAGCCTTGGTTATTGTCACAAATTCCCCTAGCAAGTGGGCAATCTCTAAATCCTTTGTGACAAAACCCCCAGAAATAACTCTTTTCTTCTCTTTTGTTTTCAGGAGACAACGTGGCTTCAGCCTAAGATGTGTTGCTCTTCATCCTGATCATGTTGCACTCCACGCAAACCACTACAGATCACGGGTCAGATGCAGGTCAGTGCAGATATTATTGTCACAAAACTGTACACTCTCCAGACCTCGGCGGTGACACTGCTCACAGTGACCGTACTTAAAGGGGAGCTCCACATCAGAGTCTGTTTACAGGTCTTGGGGAATTCCTACTGCGTATGTGAAAAAAGTTGTATGAAGCCTTTGGTGGCTCCAGAGGGAGCTGTGTGAAATCTGATACATTGCCTCAACTGTGGTCAGTTGGGCTAGTGGGCAACCTCCGGGTTTGTAAAGTGAAACCAATGCTGAAGTGCCTTAAACTTGCATTCTCTCTAATAGCCAGCAGGGGGCGACTCCTCTGGTTGCAAAAAGAAGTCTGATTGTTTAGAAGTCTATGAGAAAATGACTTGATTTATTACCTCAGTAAACATTGTAAACATGAGTTTATGGTCTCAATCACTAGTTGCAAGTCTTCTTCAATACAGCATGATGTTCATTTAGTAAATTATGGTCCCATTTAGAGTCAAATAGACCATAAAGCAGGGTATGCTTTAGGGCGTGGCTACCTTGTGATTGACAGGTCGCTACCACTGCGTTGTCCGGTCTTGGAGTTGTCTGCATTTTAGTCTTATAACTTTAACCCTTTCACAGTTTGTTTTCAGTTCATGAAAGTTTATATTGTAACATTTTGGTCGTCTAAAAATGTCTTATATAGCGTTCGGTTGTACATAGCTCCATCCTCTCGTGTCACTTCTGGTTGCAATAAAACTAGATGGCGATGGCCAAAATACTGAACTGGAGGCTTCAAAACTGCACTCCACAAACCAATGGGTGACGTCATGGTGACTACGTACACTTCTTATATACAGTCTATGGTTCGGGATGAAGACTAATATTTTGAAAATGAAAAAATTTGGGGGTGTGGAGTTAGACAGAATTGAGCATACCTGACGTCTGTAGCCTGCTCCTCATCTCTGCTTGAGGTTAGCAGCTCGAGACAACATGAGCTGCTTCCAGCATAGCACACCCAAATCTCTGACCAAACTGTTGGCGGTTGAGTTGCATTCTGGGTGATGTAGATACCAGGTTTTGACAAGGAAGAAGAATACATAGAATAAAAAAGATATCTCTGATTCTGCTGCATCGATTTTGATCATTTCTTAAAAACCGTGATTGACAAACAATGCTATAGGAGTACAATGCTATATCAGTGGAGTACTCTTTTAGCGAAGATAGCCAACACAACTTGTGCTGCAAATTCATCCACCACAGCTGCCTGTGAGAAGTTAAACTAACAACCAAGTGACATTAGTAGCCATAAAGAAAGACTCCAAACTCCCAAAATCTTGTAACTGTATTTATGACTTTGCTATTCAAACATTTCCACCGTCTTAAATGTACACTCATGTTTTATTCAAATGTATATATAGAGGAAATTTTTTGTGATCAGTCTGATTGTAGAGGGCGATGAAACACGAGCAGTGATGATTTAGGGGCAGTTTGAATCAGTCAGTTGTTTGATGAGCTATGTACACAAACACACAGTGAGTCAGAGGCATCTGAGTGAGCCTCAATGAATGACACATCCTTGAACTGGCATTTTAATCATGTCTGAATTTATGAAATTCCTGACAAAACCACCATGTTAGGTTGTTCATATTATACACACAAGGTGACCCCGCTGACTATAATAGTCAGACTATAGTCATTATCTGTAATGGAGTCAATGGCTTGCTTCGCAGTTGGGCCAATTAATAGTTGCATTATTAGACTTGGCTGTCTTTTCATTTAGGCTTAGCACGTTGCATAACACTAATGCCCTCGCTTATTTGCTGCTAAAGTAGAATGAAGAGGAGTAAACTGTGAAGCAGTAGAGTTGCTGACACAGCCAGCAGAGCTCATTTCAGTGAGATGCAAATAAAGTAATGCAGCTGCAAATGCACTTTTTTTTGTATCTTTTTAAATCAACCAAGCAGGTCTCTTGTTCAGCCAAAGTTCAATGGGCCACGAGGTCAAAAAGACAAGAGAATAATTTACTAGTTGTGTCATGCTCCTGTGATTGAGTCGTCGTTCTGGCTTTGGGACTTGATTTGTGGCCTCTGTGTGAAAAGTGGCATGTGGCTGTAGGTATGCACACTTCAGGGGAGGTGCGCTTTCTCGCGTCTCTGGTCCAAACTAGCACGCTGCTAATAACAACACGAGATATTAATCCTCGGCTGGTGAAAACGGTCCTGCAGCAAAGGGAAAAGCCTCGACGGAGGTGCGAAACAATTAAGCGTCCACAGCAGCTCATTTGTTGAGGTGTGCTTGCCGTCTTTACCGGGTCTATAGAATGTTCACATCCATTCACACATAGTTGTAAATTTTCTCAGTACTGTTAGCATCATAATGCTATTCGTCGCCTCAAGAGGGATGATTATTCTGTCATATTATTACCGCCCAGACGCAGCCCACACACTTCCTTTGCCTTTGCGGTGAGGATGAAGCACAGTTCCTGTTTTTCTGGGACCATCTGTAAGAAAAAAAAGCAGCCCAAGGTAAAAACGATGACTGCAACTTGGCAGAAGATTAAACGGGCCCTCCGCAAAAGCCATTAATAATTCTCATATTTTGGAAACAGACCATACATACAGAATCTGTGGTATTTAATCTCCTCTCTCAGCGAATAAAAAAAAGGTCAGCTGGGAGGGAGGGACTTTTTTTTTTTTCCTCCCCAGCCCAGAGTGATGGGCCTAGCTTTTCCAAGGCACCCCATTTGTCTGTCAGGGCTGTGAGCAGAGCCAGTGATTTAGTTTCCATCACATGAAGCTCATGTCCGGTTGATGATACTGCCAGGCGGGATATGGAGGGAATTTGTCACCTGGAGCTTTGACAGGGAGATAATTGCTGATAGTTAGCAGAATAATAGGATATGAGCATTACTAGCCACACAGGGTTTAGGGAATATTTGTTACTCACACTTCATAACATATTTTCCCCCCCATCATTTCAGTATTGACTTTGTTTACACAGAGATCATTTAACCTAATCAGGCTGAAACAACCAACACATCTAAGTATTTAGAAAAAGATTTTTTACATGACACTGCTGAAACATTAGATAACATCAAGTCTGCAGTGATTGTTTTTAATAAATCTTGTAAGCCATTGTTTTACTGCTTGATTTGTCATTGAACAACATTCTTGTCGCTGATCTTTCTCCGAGCCTGTAATACTCCCACACAGCCGACTATTTCTTTCACTTTCATTTGTTAACAGACCACACATGTCCAGCCAGTGGCTTCCTCTCCGAATTAGCAGCTGGTTACTGTTGTCAGAGACTGACCACAAATAACCAACACATTTAGCCGGCGCAAAATTGATGCAACACAACAGATAAACACCGGGCACTGCCATCAGCAAATGTCATCTCATTTAACAATAGGCCAATGACAGTCAACAAGGCTGAAATCAGCCGATACCGATGTTCGGCCGATAAATCGGTGCACCCCTAATCATGAACATAAGTCGCAATTTTCCCTCACCCATGCAGCCCCCCACCTCCAGAACAACAATTGTGGGGAGATGAATTAATAAATATATACAGAAAACGGAGTGGGTGAAGCACAACAAGACTAGTGTTCATAGTTGATACTAGCGGAATCTTGAAAGAAAATCACACCGAGGTAAATCCCAATGTTGTTCATAAATGCAGTGTGAAAGTAAAAACATACGACAGTGCCACGGCTTCTTCTATCTGCCTGTGTGTCATTGTGAATATCCACGGGGTCACACAAGAACCCTGCGGCCAATCAGCAGGGCTCACTCAGCCTCAACACCTCCGCCGAGCAGCATCCACAAACAACAGCTCTGCCTGTGGCTACAAACAAGGCAAGGCACATCAGAGCACAATACAGAACCATTTCAAACTCTCCAGGAGTTGCAGTCCCCCCCCCCCCCCCCCACTCTCTCAGTTAAGTTAAAGGTTATTCTTCTCTCATTATTTCTTGGTTGATCCTCTACTTGTGCCAACTGTAACCTCCAAAGTGCAGCAGTCAGTGTGTACGAAGCACTCTGTTTTCTTTTTTTGGACTGTTCTTGGTTTCTTATTAACAGGATTTCCAAAATCCTCACATTCCCAGTTTGCAGCTGGTCTGAGAGTTCATCTAGGGTCTCTTAACGTTCTGTCTTAAGGCTAATTTGGACAGATTTAAAAACCATTCAGCCCAATTAGTTTGAATATAAAAGTCAGAGTTGAGTATCTATGTGAAGTTGTACTATCGCCGCAAGTGCTTCATGATTTCCCTTTCTAATGGTATTGGCGCCACATCGGGAGGATAAGTGTTGTGTGTTTTACATTCTCTTCAAATGTAAGACAATGAAGATCTTTGTTGAAACTTAATTTGACCCAAATGTTGGCAAGACCAACACACAGTTTTCCTTGAGTGACTTACAAAAGAGACAGGTCACAGCCGACAGCCGTAATAGATGGAGTAGCAAAAGGAGTGGTGCAGATAAGGGAAATGTGCCAGAAAACTCAGTTGTGGGGGTTAGGGAATAATCTCTCTATAATAGCCAGTGTTGGGTCAGAGAGCAGTCCCGGACCCCCCCCCCTGCTGTCTTCCTGTGTGTTAACTAACGCTCACCAGAGTGCTGCCTGAACTCGGGGCTGGCAGAGCCACGGAGTGGGATCCAAACTCTCAGCAGCTCTGCGACCTGGCTGAACCTCTACCTACCGCCCCTCAGTGGGAGGGGGGGAACTGCTGAAGAAGTCCTCTGAGCCAGCGAGAGGCTGATTTAGGCAGATTTACCCCCCTCCCAGCAAGAATATAACTTTGAAATGAAACACAAATTATCTCTGTTGGGAGCACCGTGAAATATTTACTGCTGTTTTTTCAGTTGGTGTGGTTTTATGTGCCATTTGTGTATTGGATAGTTAATGGTGTGTTTTTTCCACCCGTTTGTTGTACTCTTTTTTTTTTCTTTTTCCAAGGATACATGAAAGGATAAATCTTTTTAGCATACCAAATATGAAATTCTTATTGCCTGTCCTGTCCAAGAGTGTCTTGGATGTGCATGGATGGAAATATCTGATTCTCTCCTGGGCTTGGGGGCCACGGGCACCAGGCTTTTTAAATGGGAAGGGGTTGCAAGACATGTAGGTCCCACCCAGTAACAGGGTTTAGCCCTGTGACTTGCCTCATTCTAACTAGGCCTAATGAAGGGGGGGCTTTAAGAAGGCTTCAGCATGCAGCCAGGCATTACCGATTAGGTCAGTGGAACGGCCGCTGGGCTGAGCATGATGGATGACTGGTGGAATGAGTTTCTGCCTAGCGGTATTGTGAAATCTTTTCATTGTCACTGACGGGGCCTATGAAGGGTACTGATAAATGAGGGAGCAAGTGTCAGAAACGCCCTTCTTTGCCCTGCTGTGGCTTTAATATCTCCCCCAGCTACAGAGCAAAGAGTATTGATAAAAGCAAAAAGTTTGAAAAATAACCACGGTCGGTGGAGCCAGGCGGAGCGAGGTGGGGATGATTAAGGCGACCGGCTGCCGGACCCAACCCAGGGTTGGTCGCTGTAAACACCAGTCGAGGCCAGTGCCCATGCTGGGAAGAGGGAGCCGCTTTTTATGGGGAACGGGTGTTACCTCAGTGACACGCTGCTGTGATAAATGCGTTGCCTCCATCTGGTTTCAGCACATGTAATAAATATCTGAACTCATGTTTGACCTCTCTCACTTAGCAGACACATCTTTCACATCCAAGAGGGAATCACGATTATGGGTGTGTGGAAGGGAGGGGGGGCACGACCTGTATTTTTTTTTTTTCCAATATCTTGAGGTATTAGTGCAGCAAAAGCAAGAGCACAACAAAATGCAGCGTCCATCTACAGCCATAATATCATTAGAGCTGCGACGATTAATCGATAAGTTGTCTACTATTAAATTAATCACCAACTATTTTGAGAATCGATTAACTGGTTTGAGTGATTTTTTTAAAGAAAAAAAGTCATTAATTTTGATTCCAGCTTCTTAAATGTGAATATTTTCTGGTTTCTTTACTCCTTTATGAGAGTTAACTGAACATCTTTGTGTTGTGGACAAAACAAGACATTTGAGGACGTCATCTTGGGCTTTGGGAAACACTAATCGACATTTTTCACCATTTCCTGACATTTTATAGACCAAACAACTAATCGATTAATCGAGAAAATAATCAACAGATTAATCGACAATGAAAATAATCGTTTGTTGCAGCTCAAAAATATCATTAACTGATTAATGAATGAATCTATTAGTCTTTAAAATATCAGAAAATACCTACAAATTCCCATTGCACAACCCTGTCTCCTACAAAATTGATGAATTCAATGAAATGTCATTGACGATGCAGTTTCGTTGTATGGGAACGTAATTTTTTAGGAAACCAGGCTGCATTGCAAGTTCCAAGAGTCCCAGGTGGCGTTTTCAAATTGCTTGTTTTGTCCAAACAGCAAACTTAAATCCATACATATTTCATTAATAAAAGCAGCAAATCCTCACATTTGAGAAGCTGGAACTAAAGAACGTTTTTTTTATTTTTTTTTTTGCTTAATAAAATACTTAAAATGAATAATCGATTATCAAAACTGTTGTCATTTAATTTTCTTTTGACCAACCAATGGATCAATTGACTAATTGTTTCAGCGGAGCCCTCAATAGATGAGTATTTATGAAGCAAACAGTCGGAAAGAAATGACCAAAGTGAAAAGCTGCTTTTCCTTTATTCTCTGCCGTCCTGCAGTTTTGTGGTCTGACCTTGCAGCTCTTGTGCCCCATCCATCTTGGGCTGTTTAGCCATTTCACTGGATACATACCGCGCAGATTAACACAATTCATCACCACAATCATCCTCGATTCATCACCCTTCCCAATGAATGTTTTGACATCTAGTTAATTTTCTGCTGATGATTTATCAAATTATAATTACCATACTCTGAAGGAGTCATTCATTATGTTGATACATGATAATGATGCCAAAGTGGATTGAATTTTAAGTAAGTTCTCTGTGATTATAGCATATGCATTATTGTGAGTAATGCCTTACAATTTGGTCCCCTCTGGCAGTAGAAAGTCTTGGGACTCTGTTAATGTTGTGACAATAAATGCAGAAACAGGCAGGTTGTCAATTCATTTTTTTCACCACAAATTGTTGAGCGAGGGCATGCGGAGCATAAAACGGTCCGATTCATGCCTCTGATTTAACGTGGTCGTAATTAAAGGGTGCGCTAATTCAGTCAGGGTTTCAGTTAGCGCTCCTGAGGAGCAAAGACTTTAATAGCTTCAGGTTTAGCTGCAGTGCTCAGGTACTTTATTAGCAGTTCACTTGTTCATTGAGCCTTATTACTATGGCTCTAAAACAATCAATACTGGAACTGGTCAGCTATGCATACCACACAACAGAGAGTTAATCTATTCATTAATCTTGTTATTATTTAATTAAAATGCTCATAAGGCTGCTAAGTAGTCAGTAGAGCTGCAGGTAACAATTATTTACATTATCGATTAATCTGTCGCTATTTTTTTTCGTTGAATCTATTAGTCTATAAAACGCTGGAAAATGTGAAAAATAACCATCCAAGGCGATGTTGATTGTTTTTGTTTATTCAATTTACAACGATATAAAACGGAGAGGCAGTAATTCTTCATATTTGAGAAACTAGAATCAGCGAATGTTTGTCATTTTTGCTTGATAAATAACTTTAATGGACTTATTATTTTAGCGTGAATAGTCAGGTAATGGTAATATTGACATTGCAAAACTGAAACGTATGATCCAGACTTCTTCTGTCATTGCACCTTCCTTCTGTCAGTCTCTCTTACTGTCAGTAGGAGTCAGACTGGGCTTTGCACCTCTTGCTTCGCCGGCTAATTGGAGGCGACTCAGATTGAATTAATGTTGTGTGCCGTGTTTGGTATGCAAAAAGCATGAATCTATTGTTTTCTGAACGACGGCATGTCATCATGCAGGGTATGTTGTTGGGCAATTAATTAGTACAGTGTTCACAGAGGGCGTTATGAGGTCAAGTGGCCATCCCCCCTTTCAGTGGTTGAATTCAGCTTGATGGAAGCCGTTTTCCAAGAGTCTGATGATTATGTGTCATGGATCTAAAAGTGGGATAGATATGCTACTGATTGGGGGAAACACATTCATTTAATGCCTCTTTCTGTTTCTCTTACACAGATGAATGAATGGTCAGCATAAAGAATACACCATGTCGGTAGAATGGGGAAAACATCCCATTGTTTACTCATTATTACAAGATTTTTGGCCCCACTGCTAGCCAGGAAATGTAGCTTTTCTTTTCTCTGTGCTGCATGTTTATAGCGAGTTGTTAACAAATTTAACAGATAGCAAGGCTACAGAGCTCCTTTGGAAATAGCAGCATTGATGTATTCATGGTAATATTTAATTTTACATGCCCATGATTATAACTTTGCAGCCATTTTGGCTCGTTTGGTTACACATTCGTACTTTCATGAAGCAAAAAAATGTTTGACGAGTATAGAATTAACTGGATTTTTCGGTGATCTTTTGTAGCCATTGGGTCCAAAGAGCAGGCGCAGTAGCGTTTCCTTTAACCTTGCCTCCCAGCCCTCGGTCCAACCTCAATCTCGGGCTCATTCACATGAACGGTGGAAGGAAAATAACTCTGGATTCGGCTCTTAGTGCATTTTAGAACTTATAGGACCTACCAATTTTAATAAGGGCTATTATAGTGTTCATACAGACGTTGCTTTCCCAATGTAAGTCTATGGGTAAAAGTATTTTTGGGCACATGACGGACACTCCTCCTGGGGGCTTGGTGTCTTCAGCAAATGCCACTTGGCTGTTTGTATTTACAGTCTGTATGATATAAGGAATAAAGTGCCTGCTCTTAAAGACACGTTCCTCCAAATGTGATTGGAGCCAAGTTTGTTTCTTAAAACGATTTTGCCTTTTGGACATTTGCCTTCACAGCCTCCTACTTATCAGGAGACTTATTTGGCTGTCCACTTCCATGTTTCTCTTGGATCTCACTTGTGGCCATTTTGTCAGACTAAGTGCTCAAATTGAGCCATTTTGTCTCACTTTAAAATAAACCAACATCTATTATGGTGATCTTTCATTCATAGCTACTTTACCTCTCACCTCCACCTCCCTCTGTATCCTCGTCCCTCTCTCTTCCCCTACTTGCCCTGGCCCCCAAGAAATGCATGGTGGGTAACCTTGTGAGGGCTCGCCTCTTCCACTCCGGGCTTGTCAGCCCCAATCTGCAGTTATTTGGTGTGAAATGTGCGCCTTGGTCCAGGGCTCTCAAGGTCAGGGCCTGGTAATTGATGTTGCTTATTCATCTGTTTCCTGTGTCTTTTCTCCCTCCTTACACAGCGGCCTTTGTTTGGATAAATTGTTTGAAGATTTAGTGTAGTTCTTAAAGGCCCTGAGACGTGTCCCCCTGCTGCCTGGGCTCAATGTCCCTGCCTCACTGGAGGCCCAGAGCTGATGACACACTGCTGGTCTTGGACAAAGGCCTGTTTTTCTAAGACAAAATCGAGGGAGCATCTCCCTGCATAACAATTGAGGCAAGACTTGAATGAGACTTACAGTCACTCTTGTGTGCTCTAAATCAAGCTTAAAATGGTTCTTAAAAGAAAAGAAAGAAGAAATGATGGCGTTTTGAATTGAGTTTTTTTCCTCTCCTTCTTTCTGAGTAACAGAAGGATAAATTGAGGGGTTTGTAAGTGCCACATCAAGTCCAAAATTATATGCATATCAAAATTTCCTTCTCCTAAATCTTCTAAATTGCCTTTTCTTTGGCAGGAAATCCTGGCAGCCGTACAAATCTAAATCAGAATTTCCAAGTGCTACGAAGTATACGAACATCTCTAAACTAAAAAAAAAACTAAAAAAACGTGGGTTAAAGTGAATCTCCTACAAGCACATGAAGTATCTGTATCACCACTTCTCAAGCCTCCGCAGCACCGTGCGCCCTTGATGGCTGTCACCCAAGGTGCAGATAAACAATGGGCTCATTTGAAAACAAAGAAATGATTATGGGGGGACGTTTAATCCCAGCTTGACATGTCAGCAGGCTGCATGGGCGACAGCCTTCAAGAGAGGCTTTGAAGTGGCAATCTTTTCAGATTCTTGGCTCATTACACAATAAAGAACGCTTCACATGTAAGTGAAGTGGGCTGGGAAATGATGGTTAATGATGTTTATGGGCTCCTTGACTTGCAAGTGAATTTACAAGATTGGCCGTCATGTGGCTACTAGGTGGCTCTTTTTAAGTAATGGAGGAGAGGTAAGGCGACAGGAAAAATCTCAGGAGTAGTATAATCTGTTCTCATATTAACTCAAAAAGCCATAATCAGTGCTGCAGTTATCATTGAAAGAAAGTATTGAGTCAAATGAAAGATATTAACATGCTAGAAAATGACCCAAAATCTCATGGGCCCAATCCCAATGTCCCCCCTAAGGCCTTAAGCCCTGAACCCTCAGGGACTTAAATGACGTCACCTGATAAATGCTTGAGTGTGAGGCTACATCCACACTAATATGTTTTAGTTTTATAACGCATAACTTTTGCTACTTATGCCTAACATCCGTACTACTCAAGCGTTTTCCAGCCCCTAAAACGGAGACCTTTAAAAACGATGACGCAGACATCCACGTTCGCTTCTTGATTGGATTAGTCATGAAGGGTCTATTACTGCCTACATGCGCAAGAGGCAAGCTATTATTCGAGCGCATTGCATCACCTCTGTGTCCAGCGCTGCTTCTTGTTTACATCGGCACACACATGCCCAGTGTGCGTGAATGGTCATGTGATAATTGTTTTCAGGCGTGGTAGTATGGACGGACGCCCTAAAACGCTCGCCTGGACGGAGATCGTAGTGTGGATGTAGCCTGAGAGGCTGCAAGGGCTTAAAGTGGTGTAAATATGAATGGGACAGCACTTTGCAGCGACCTATCACGTTACTTTGATGACGCCAAACATGTACAATTTTTGGCTTTTATTTTATGTTTTCTACTCCCTGATTTGAACGTCTTCCAGGCTCTTGCTTCAAGAAACGAGAGGTAATTGTCAAATAATAAATGTACTCATTTTGGTCAAAACAGCATCATTACGCAAAATTAAAAGAAATGGTTGATTAATAAACCAGGTGTGTAATATAGCTTATATTGTTTTTTATGTACCATCTTAAATCCTTAATGTTAATGTTCTCTGTGTAAATGTACCGTCCTCTTCGTTTATCTTTTTGCAACGCCTCCGGGCTTCCCCTGGTAACCCCGTACTTAAAGTCACAAAGCTATGAATTGTGGGCAATTCCCTCAGGCAAAATCTGCAGAAATGTAGACTTACGGAAAGTGTGCATAAAAGGCTCAAAATTTCTGCGAGAGAGCCCTCAAGCACTTGATGATTTGACAGTGGGACAGCCCTAGACCCTTGCAGACTTTGCGGGAGCGCGCGTCAAATCTGTGTGGACATTGGGTCCTGCTCTCAGGTTCTTGAGAAATAAAAAATCTTATAATCTCAACAAGGCAATGATGGAGAATTCTGTCAATTACATCGTTTTAAGTTCTCGTCAAACTCACTTTTCCGTCTTGCGTAACCTTTGCTCGTGGCCGGGTCATAGAAAAACTCCCCCTCTTTTCCCAGATGTGTTGAACTCCTATAATGGCTTCCCATTGGCAACAAGTTGGGCATTTCACTCCTTTATCATCCCCAAACAATAGTCCTAATCTCTTTGATCATGCTCTGTGAACAAGTAGGGAGGAATGTGAGTGACGTGCCCACAGTAAACATAGGAAATGCACCTGTGAGGACAATGTGTTGTGGAGGAACAAAAAAATGCACACAAGGCAGCTGGAAACCTTTTAATTAGTGCTAATTACCTTAGCAGAGGAACGTCGGGAGGCTTGAAAGGATTTGTGTCAGCGCGTGAGAGATCAAAGATT
The DNA here is from genome assembly GCF_043250625.1 of Sebastes fasciatus. Taxonomy (NCBI): domain Eukaryota; kingdom Metazoa; phylum Chordata; class Actinopteri; order Perciformes; family Sebastidae; genus Sebastes; species Sebastes fasciatus. Next base: position 17,500,490 of record NC_133814.1, read on the forward strand.
GAGGCGGTCACGTTTTGTACTGCTTAGTCAAAAACTAATAAGGAGGGTGATAATGGGGCCCTGGAGAATGACAACCCAGGTGGTGGTGTTTAATCCCCACTCAAGCCTAACTCCAGTTAAACTATCGGATGGTTCAATTTCTTTGTCATTCTTTTTTAAGAATCAACTTTTACTTTAGTAAGACTGAAAATCATTCAGTTAAGAATAAAAATTCACATTTAAGATTTACATTTAAAGATGATAGCATGTATTTTTGTATTCATTATTCAAGTATAAAATGATTAAATACTATTCTAATGTCAGGTACGCCTGTCAGCCAGCATGTTTCATTTTTATGATTGTGTAAGCCAGAGGGTCAGCAAGCTTTTCAGTCACAACCCATCAACCCGACCCGTGTGACGGTATCTGCAAGTTTTTCTGGAGGTGGGTCAAATCTGGCTTAAAAGTCGGTCCCCTTCACATCCAATTCACCGTCACATTCTTACCTACAGGCAACCTCTGCTGAGCCCCGGTCATTAATCAAAGCGGAGTGCTGTCCTGACCTCAGCCCCTTCCCTTTGAAGTGCTCTGTCCTCTGCAGCATGAGGAAATCATTTGCTGCCTGATTCAATGAGCCATCAGTCGAGCCAGCAGACCTAATGACATGTGAGAATATTAACCTCCTACCACCAAGAGTGCTGCTGCTTGGGAAGCAGTCTATTATTCATCCAAGGTTTTACTCAAACCCTTTTTTTCACAAGACTGCCTCCTACAAAAACTGGAACCATGAAGGCATCCAGAGCTCAATTCTGAATCTATAGATCTTCATAAGAATTATATGACATTCGATTTTAATGACATCATTTAATAAATACATTTTAAGACAGTCCACAATGCTAGCACTCTTGCAAAACATTATTTTGGCAAACATATATACAATGTTATCTTTAATGGTACGATCTGTGATTCAAATGTTCAATGCAAATAAATCTAATCACTAATGTTTCTGATGCTTGTTTACATCATTAATGTTGCAAACACTGGAGCGAAACAAGACATATTTTCAATTACGATCAGTTGACAAACACATAAAATGATAAATTTCCATCATTAGGTCAAAGTGTTTAATTAATATCTGAATTAAGCTCAAATGTATATAGTCAATAAAGATGCTAATTCTATGCTAGATGTAGCATAGGACCTGATAGAATAGTTTTTCAATATAACACCGTCTTTAAAGGTGCTCTATACGATATCCAGAGCACTATTTGCTATGTAAAGATATAAAGTAATGACTACCTGAGCAGAGAATGAAGTCGCTCTTTTGCACTTTTGCCGTTGTTTGCATTGTAAGCGCTGTTAGCACCGTTAACTGCGAGCCGCTGTCTCAGCTGTCGTTGAGAGGCAATATAGATGCTCCCAATCTTGTATTTAGCACCTTTAAAGATAGTCTGTGATCCAGATGTGAAAAAAAGGGTCGCCCCAAAACCAAAATTCAAGACACACTGGAACCTCTATTGCTCTATAATTGGTTGACAGGTCTATAAAAAAGTCCAGACAACAACAACAAAATCTGTTTTTTATAACACGTATAACATGTTTAAATGTGATGTTTTATAGGGTTGTTAAAGATTTGTTTACATTTGTAATTTATGTAAACATGCTTACATTTTCAATTATGATCAGCTGTCAAACACACAAATCATGATTCAACATAAGAACACTAATCTTGAATTATGTGTCTGTGTTTAGCTGAAATTGATATGGTAACAGTATTGGGACTTTAGCCAACAATGTCATGTATTTTAAATGAAGGTAAAAAGCCTTATATTTACGACCATGCTCCTCCATGCCATTCATTATAGTTTCCTATCTCGACAGGCAATCTGTACTGAGAAGCCTCCAGTCCATTACACACATATGAGGCCCATCACTCCTGCAGTATTGACAAATTCATCAGGCATTTTTCTCTCTGCTCCCTGAGCAGAATTTAGATTTGCCTGCCATTCCCAACCCAGAACGGCCTTGTTAGAATACAAACATGACTTCTCCACTCTGGAGCTAGTTGGGAGCTCTTACAGTGACGAGCCATTACCTGTCAGCGGTTAGAGCGCGGCCTCGAGTTTACACTGATTTGTCAAGTATAACACAGCGCCGAGTAGAAATGCATCCAGCATTACTTGAGGCATAAAAAGATGAGACGGCTGTTTTATTATACATTGACAATGAAACCTTAAAGTGCAATCTGTGCTGCCAACATGCAGGAGGTGGTGCAATTCAAAATAGACGATATCCAGAGCATTAATATAGCATCAAACAACTATTTGCTATGTAAAGATATAGTGGAGTAATCTGTGTGTGTTGTAATCCGAGTTTCTCTGTACTTTGTTGTCATAGCAGGGACAGCAGTGCACGTTTTTAGTGAATGTTAGTGCATGTGAGCGTGCCCCGCTGGCTAGCTCACGCTGTTCAGAACGATGGTGCCGTCACGGGGGCGTAATGCCCACCCTCCGGTTTCCCCCCTAGGTTAACACTGTTAACTCTGTCAGCAGTGTTGCTGTTCTTTTCATTGTTAGCACCATTAGCACCGTGAGTTACGAACCCCCAGCTTAGCTGACACCAATTTGAGAACCGTGCGGAGGCAATAGAAATGCTCCCAATCTTCCATTTAGCACCTTTAAACTGCAGATTTTTGGGCCACTTGGCATTTAGCAGGTATGGCGCAACATTAGACAGTTGTGCTTCTATCCAACTGGCAAATGTACTAACACCTGTTGGAAAATATCTGGCTCTTAAGCTACTAAATGCTCCGTTTACTAGTTAGTTGCTAGTAACCAGCTGACGTTCTGTAGAGCTGAAGAGAAACCCCTTTCATATACATGTCATTTGATCAATCATTATTGTAAAGATACTGATTAGAGCCGCTTTAAGGCATGCCTGAAGCAAAAATACAAACCATTTACTGGTTTTAGCTTTTAAAAAATATATAAAATCTGCTGCTTTCCTCTGTTTTCTATCGTTTTAAGCTGACTTGGGCTTGTGATAGGTATTTTTCACTATTTTGTGAACATTTTATAAACTTAAAAATTAATTAATAAAAAAATACAAAAAAAGCAACTTGAAAATGTCACCTTAAGCTCTGAGAAATTGTAATGGTAATTTTTTTTCTTTTCATTATTTTCTGAGCGATTAATAGATGAATTGAAAAAAAAAAACGTTGTTAGTTGTTGCCCTTTTTCGGACTACCTCAGTTCATGAAAGAGATGGTAACATCAGACCCATTTCAGTTGCTCATGTATATTATGGGTTTATCACTGTCAGAAGTCAAGGCTGACTTATTCCCTGTCACATACAGTAGTAGAGAAGCCTGGACTGACAGCAAGTGGAATCGATTCTGACAAGTGATAAAAAAGTGTTTTGGCATGTTACGGGCCTTGTAGGCTGGCCTTAGTACCCCACGGTCACAGGTTGAGGACATCCGACCTGAAATGCATGCAAACTAATGGCCGGCATGACTGACGTTTCCACCGATGAGCCCAAAGTGTTCGCCCGTTGTCAGCAGGAGTTTATCAATAGGCACGTCTGCATATGCAGTCGTCTATCGATCCATCCATCTCTGTCCGCCCGTCTCTGCATCACTGTAGCTGTCTGTTGTCATTCGGTGAATTGGTTGTGATCAGAGATGGCTGCAGGAGCCTCAATTTGCAATCCTTCCACCTTGGGGAAAGGGATTTAGAATAATGGCGGCGTCATTTCGTGACATCATGATGAAATCTCGCCTGACCTTGCTGTTTTGGATGCAGAAAGTCTGAATTTATACTTTTTATTTAGCAGTCAGTTTCACATTTTAGCACCTTGTTGGAAACATGCTGTAAGGTGTGTTTGTGTTATCTTGAGTCATCGCTGTTAACATCATTAATGGATGCGAGGTAGCCGGGCCTCATTTGCACTGTTCGCCCATGGAGACTGACTCGCTGCACTGACTGTTTTGGTAACAAGGCCCCAGGTTAATTGCGGCGAGTGCCAGAGGCCTTCCCCCTCCATATAACGCGGCGCTTTAAAGCAGCGAGATGCTTTGTGATTAGAGAAAGGGACCACGTAGGTGACTGAGGTGAGGATAAAGAAGCCAGATCAGGTCTCTGGGGAGAGAAAAGGTGCGAGTCTACGGGGGATTGAGGCAAACAAGATTGTACCTGTGAGGGAGATAGAAGCAACTGCCCCCAGGTCATTATCGCCCTTAGAGCAGGAAAGCAGAAGGCACACACACACACATCTCAGAGCTTATCAATGTCCAGGCGATAATAGGGTTACTATTTTGCCCTAAACTGTCAGCCAGTCAAAGCAATCTCTCATGATGAGCAGACATTCAGAGGCAACAAGGAGTAAGTGAAAATTGAATTAATGAAACGGCAGCATTAATGCAATGAAGGAGCCAGATAATAACTTCATCCCATTTGGCTAATCAGTGTTATTCACGCGCACATATATGTAAATCACTCTCAGAAATGAATCGGAATGACAGGTTCATTGCCAATATATTATTATTACACCTATAGCGTCAAACCTGGCCCGGGCCGCAGCTCCCATGGCAGTGAATTTAGCTGATTAAATCACTGGGTGCACACAGCAGTGGTGACATGAAAACAACAATTAATAAGCCAACCCCCAGTGCACAGCAGCTCCATTTTAACCAGGCTGCTAATAACATTACATGGCGAAAATACCCTAATCAGACAGGTGAAAAGGGATTTGGAAGCAATTTGATTTCCTTCCTTAGAGTAGCCAGCTGCTATGTTAATAGGAATATTTATATATTTATGCTCGGTATTGTATTATAACTTCTGCTAAAAACGCTGCTTGCTTTATGTATAGTGCAGATAAGAGTTCTGTTTTTACTGTTTGTACTGTTTATCTTGACAGCTTTCTCTCTTTATCTCATTCGTATCCTCACTCCCTCAACGCCTCCCCCCCCCCGAAAAACCATCCCTCCTCACGCACATGCACACACATGCACAATCACTCAGAAAGAAAGCACATTAAAAAGGATTTGTTCCCCAAAGAAGGTCGGCATTTGTAAGGCTACTGACAGATTTAAGTGTCAATTAAGTTGATGTACAGTGGGCACATTATCATACAAGGTTGTCAGCCGTGGCCATTTGAGGGAAACAAATACCCGGAGCTTTACACCTTCCACGGCTTGAACTTTGTATGGACCCACAGTTGCAATGAATGTCACAGTCAATCATTTATCCAGTTGGCAAGCTTTCCGGTGGGGAGTGTAAGATCAAGTCATTTTATACAAATAATAACCACACAAAAAAATCAGGATTCCAAAATGCTTTGTCATGTTCAGCGAGGTCCCATCCCTGGTCTGTTCAGAGGTCTTAAACTCATTACTGGGAGGGGGGAAATTATACCTCTGCACAAGGATGATGGATGACAAGTTTAATTTGTGTCCAGGGACTGAAGGTGAATGGTGACAGAGGTATTTATCTTGAGAATGGAGGTTGGGGTCAGGCGAGGCTGGGTGCCTTAAGGCACAAGACATTGACAAATTCATCCAGTGGACCCCATTGCTTGGGCCTTTTCTTTGTTTTGAATCCTTGCCACTCGCTAAGTGACCCACATCGCTCATGCTGCCAATGTGTGAAGAATGCCCTGCCATGCCATGCATCCTGACTCTGCTGATGCTTGTAGCTCATTCTTCTGCGAGGCCTGCATCTGTGACTCGTTTTGAACCCATGTTTGTTTGGGGTATTCGGGAACTGTTAGATTCTGGGTCACTGGGTTAATTTGATTTCTCAAAAGTTACAGAAATACTATAAATGACAAAGTTTTTTCTTCAGCTTCGTGGTCTGAGCTGATCTGGTGCCATTGAGGTGTCACCCTATATACAGTATGCTTTATGTATTTTCTTTTTTATCTAATCAATATTTCGGTGACTATTGCCCTGCATCATCCTCAGCAGTGTTTACTGAGGCAGTGGACTGTGTTTACATGTGTCTGTATGGGGATGTACCATAGAGAGAAGGGGGTGAGCGACAGAGACCTCTAGTGGTGATTGAAGAAGCCTTATGAAGGTTGACAAGGAATCTGTTATAATTTTTTTACATCTTATAATGTTACTTCAGCCACTGTTTGTGAGCAACCATTCCTTAAGCTAACATTAATGACACTTTTGTAGCTACTAAACTGAAAACAACTACAGTGATTTGATTCACTGTATGTTGTAAGAGTCCTGTTACTATTATGTGCACAATACACAGCCAATCAGTGTCCTAATTAGTTTTTTTTTTTCATATTCTACAAGGGCATAGAGCTTTTATTATATGGTTAAGTATGATGAATTGGCTCAGTAATCGAGTACATGTAGCTCTCATGTGAGAAACATTGAAGTGAAATGTTGTGAACTGTCAACATAATTACAAATGAATAAGCAAATGAATTGCAGTGTGGCTGTGAGTACATTATTGCTGGTGTTTTCACAACATTAAATTTCATTTTGTTAAGCGCACTCGCCATTGGCTGAAGCTAAGGGTTAAAATGCATGTGCTAAATAAGGAGCCAATGTTAGTTAAATTTAAAAAAAGTTTGTTAATCCATAATTACTTTGGCATTGTTGTTACTCCAGCTAACAGGAGCTAACTGGCTAACAGTTTTTTTTATTTCACAATGTATTGGTTTATCACACAATTTCTTCAAGTGATTATTTTATAATGACTTATCTATTTAGTATTGAGCATTTCGGAGAGGCTAAAGGGTTAATTGTATATGTAAGCAATCCAGCTGAGGTAAATCTGTATTCCATCACATTGTGTGGTTTTGTGTTGTGATATACCAAGGGTCTCATTTTCCAATTAGGACAATGTATCCGTGATGGATACAATGTGAAGCAGTCATTTGTTTGTGCTTTGGAAGAAGTTTTCAGAGCCTTTACAATCGCTAACCACTTTACCATGCTTCATCCATCATTTTGTCAACACCCTAATGTTTTGGACCCATACAACCTCGGCCCAGAGAGGAAAGTAACACAGACAAAGCAGTTGCTTGCTTTCACAACATGCCAAATTTTCAACCTACCTTGTACCTCCCTCCTTTTGTCCGTGACCAACATTTTGAGAGGATTTGTGAATTTTGAATGGCAGGAAATGTGTTATGGCCTGAACAATATGTGTGTCTGGAGTTCACCGTGTCGTTCAATAGCTAACACCAAACACACCAAACACACCAAACACCAGAGGCTATTGTTCAGATAGATATATATACTCATACCTCTTTTGTTCCGATGACAGATGACTACATGCAACATGACAGTTTTATTAAATCGACATTATGCCATATAGTTTGATACACTTGCAACATTAATAAAAGCTGATGCTATTGACTTTATGAAACTGCGTAATCAGCAGTTAAGCTGTATTGTGCTTCTTAAATGTATTTCCTGTTGCTTCAAAGAAGAGTATTGATTTCCTGTCCAAAATAGTGATGTGAAAGTTGAATTAACTGTTACATTGAAGTATTGATTGTATTTCAAACAAAACATAAAGTGCGTGTGTTACCCTTCAAGCAATTACTCAAATTCATTTATACTCGGCTATGATGCTGAGTAGAGATATTTCTTTAATAATAATTCATTAAAAAAACATAAAATGACTTATTGTGTCATGTTAATTGACTGTTCTGTTGTTTTTGAAGGGTGCCAGGACAGATTTATTCAAACTAAAACACTCCTGAGCCCTTTGTATCCATTAACAACGCTGGGCATTAATATGCTTTCAGACAGCCCTGGATAATGCTACAAGCTTTTCCACCATGACTTATATTTACTTTAACCAGTCCCCCCCTTAAGTGCTGTTTTTAACAATGCAGGCACTATGAATCATTTACCATACAGGAATACCTTAAAGGAATCATTTGCTTTAGAGACGTTTGTGGTTGGTTTGATGCTGACGAAAGGCATTATCTCCTGACTGACAGATTCTCGGGCTCCCCTGATGCAATATTTATTATATGTCACATAGCCGCACATTAGGCCAAAAATGGGCCATTGTTTCTATGTAAGGGACAAGGGGCTGACAATGGTTGAGCAGAGGCGGGTCAGGGATTGTTAGGCCAAAGCAAAGATAAACCTATGGTCACTGCACAATGCGTGCAGTAAGGTGTGGTTACGTTATGAATAATAAATAAATAAAAGCAGATTATTAATGATTTGCACACAGAGGTGGGAGAAATATTCAGAGCATTCACTTGAATAAAAGCAAAACCCCATAGTACAAATACTGTAAATTACAACTTCTTTGATAATACATTATTAGTTTTGGTCATTTATCAAGCCAGCTTTTTAAAATGTATTATATATTATAAATTTAATACCTTAAGGTTATGGACTGTTGGACTGACAAAATAACTAATCTGAAGACCTCACCTTAACTTGTGTTGTAATTTTCCACTGTTTTCTGACATTTTATGGACTAAATGATTATGTATTATTATGATTAGAATAACTGACAAAGAAATGATTTGTTAATTGCAGTAGTGTCACTATTCATTTTAAGTAAAATTCCTGCTTTCAAAAATGTAAACTTGAAGAACATTTAAATGCAACAAAATTATCAACAAAATGCACCCAAGTATCAACAACAGAAGTATTCATTATGCAGAATGACCCATTCCAGGTAATTTTAACTACGTTATACACTATTGGGTAGTTTAACTTATGACGGTGCATCATATTTTATGTTACATGTTACATGTTTTATCTTTTAAAACCTGCAAAGTAACTGTAGACTGTAAGATGAATGCAGTTGAGTAAAAAGTACAATATAAAAATGACAAATTAAGTAGCATGAAATGGAAATACACAAGTAAAGTACAAGTAACGTAAAGCTAGGGTTGGTAATCATCTTCGAAAACATTTTTGTTGTATTTATTGAAATTCTCATTACATCCAGACAGCAATCAATAAATCAAATATAAGCTCTGATAATTTTGGGGTAGTGGCGTTGGAAGGGGGCCTGAAAGGACGGACTGTCAGTGTTGCCGGCTTGGCGACTTTCTCGCTAGATTTAGCGACCTTTAGGGCTGCTAGCAACTTTCATCGGAATAGAGTTGGCAACACTGGGCTGTTTTTTTTGGTTGGATCATTTTAAAAATCTAGCTTACTCTTGCTAGTTTCTCAAGATTACTTACCCTAGCTTTAAAACTGTTAGTAAAATCTATTTCCCACCACTGTCTGAACCAAAGAAACATCTTCAGACAGTGGAGCTGGGTGAACACATTTTCCTGTGATTCCTGTAGTCACATGATTCCTGTGGTTTTTGGTTGATGTATAGAGCAGTAACACAGTGTTTTACTGTATGTAACTTAGTTTATCTTCCTGGTTTTGTCTGGACAGCTCATTTGCATAATGTCATTTGCTCAACTTGCTTTGTTTCTAGCTCGTTTCCCTCATTGTATTTTCCCTGCCTTGTGTGAACTTTATATACTGTTACCGTAGCGTGTTGATCCTCACAGGCAAAGTGAAACAATATCAACTAAGCTCAAATATCTTTGAAGCAATCCAAAATGACATGAGAGCAGACCGGCTGTGGGACTGGTTTTGCATTCTTGCTCAGGCAAATGATCCCTGTAACTTCTAGCGTTCTCCTCGGCCTGAGTAATTGAGATGTGTAATAACTGTGACAGAGGGCATTATCTGACCCATTTTCCTTTTCTTCTCACATTGCTTTGTTTATACATGCCTTCCTGTCATAATCCCTTACAAATCTCCAAAGTAAAAGCCCTTTGAAGAAATTGCCTCTCGTAGCGTGATATCCCGTGTAAAGGAGTTCTTTTTAATGACCAGGATCTGACCTCATTTCATATGCATAAGCCTACATCAAAGTAGACAGCATCCGTCCAGTCTGCGCAGCGTTCTTCCACTTGACAGTCTTTCACATTGGAGCGACAAAGCACATACATACATGGAGCTTGTAATTGCTTAATTAGTTTCAGGCAGTACAGTTTTACCTTGGGTCGACCTTGTATGAGGAGGGCCACTGCTCCCCTCAAAGAAACCTGTGATTTGATTGATTTACATTACCATTTTCTCTTTCATCAGTCATTATTAGACTCTAAAGGGCACCTCTGACAGAACTGAGATCTGTGTCTTTGTTCAGTGGATTGTCCATCTCAAGGGCTTTTTAAAATCTGCACTGCGAAATGTGAAATTACAATTTATACTTTTATACTTTTAACAATTTATGCAATCTGAAATCTGCTTCTCAAATCTGAATTGTTTCCAATCCGTTCTCTTACATTCCTTGACCTTGTCCTGATTAATTTTTCCTGTGAGGAAAAATGCAATTCGGTCCTCGCTGGGCGAGCTGGAGCTGTAGTAGCAATAGAAGCTGAAATAATTTGAATTCTACTTAATCGTTTAGCCAGCGTCTGCTCATAAATAGTGGCTTTAGCTGTGTACAATCATGCTGCTCCCAAAGGTCCGCTGGCAGGGAGGTGAAGATGATGCATGTGTCTTCAAGTAATCAAAAGTGCAGCAAGTTTTGTCGATGCTAGATAAATGTTTCTCAGTTTTTTGATTGATTTTAGTGACATGTACTCACCACCTTGGAGTATTTTATGTGCTCAGTATTCAGTCAGTCGAGTAAAAAGCTGTCTCTCCAGTTAGCATGCACTTATATCACAACTTACAGACACTAGGAGAGACTCCCAGCGGCTGGAAGTTGGCTGGGAACCGGCTGGCAGTCGGCTGGTAGGGGAATTTTTAGGTGGCTGCGTCTGTATTATACATATTTTAACCCAAACCACGATCTTTTCCTAAACCTAACCAAGTAGTTTTGTTGCCTAAACAGGTTCTGCACTGCAGGGGCTAATGAGAAATACGTTTTCGTAAGATATCATACAAAAAGTTGTATGAGGATACGTTCCTTGAGTGCTTCATTGTACAGCAGAAGTCAAACAGGTATCTGATGTACGTCCACATACAAAGAGCTAGTTCTGTGATTTTTAACTGTTGTAGCTACAGTAAGTCACCCTGTGAAATTACATTGTGTTTATCTCTTATCACACCAAACTGAGAGGTTGGACAAAGCTAACACCGACCAAAAGCAGTCCGTTGTTACACTGTACTGTAACGAGCTGTAGTGAAAGATCACCAACCAATCTCAGTCAGATACTATTAGTAAATACCTTCAATGTGAGACAAAGTCATATAAATGAGACTCGCATCCGAACACGTCTTGTATTGGCAATATTTCAGCCTCTATCCGACCTAAAATGCGGTGAGCACCACCTGCCAGCTCTGGCACATTTTCCAGCTATTTGAAGTTAGTTATTGACCTCCCTGTGCTCTCTCTGTTCAAACAACAAGCCCACAGTTCAGCACCTCTGCCAGGTACTCAGTCTTTGTGGCAGGTCTTTGATGCTTTATCTAAACACCGGTGTTTATCTGACTGGACCTCGATGAGATCATCAGGACAGCGTGTCCAGTTGTTTTGGTTATGATAACAGCTGGGTGTTAGCCATGTTCACATCCAAAAGCCCACTACATCATCATCTTTACTCTCTCTTTACTGTCTCAGCAGCATGTAGTGCATCCGACTCTTACAGTAAGATTTATCTTTGTCATTACTAGAACTAAAAGATTTTCCTTCCTCTGTCCTCACTGCAGTTAAACTTCTTACAGTATTTTTCCTGTGTACCAACTACGTAAAACTGTACACGCAAACTGAATTTCACTTACAAAGCGGTTTACACAAGTTTAAATAGAGTTGTGTGGTCTCATTTGTTGAAGCCTTTGTTGTTTTTCTATCCTTCGGAGAGGGAACTCTATAAAAGAAGAATGTTTTTTTACTGCACAGGGAACCTTGATCAAAGTGACATTCTGGCTTTCTGAAACAAAAAAAAAAGTTTTGAAGGCACAGAACTTATTATTTCATGATTTAATTTGGCTTTATATCATCTTTGAAATTCATTGCTATCCGATGATACAGTTGCTAGTGGCACACATTGGTATTAATGTCATTTCACCAGAGTAGATGGAGAAACAGTCCATGTGTATAACCAATCGCTAGCTCTTTGAAGGCAGTTTTAGTTATATTTTGTATCATTATTATATGGTATGTACTTTTCTACCATCAGTTAATTTAATCCCTCACAGTCCAAAGACATGCAGGCCAGGTTGGTAACTCCACATTACCTGTACACTCAGCCTGGTTGCATGAAAAGGCGTGTGAATGACACGATAATGTGCGAGGCAAAAATGTGTAATAAGAACATCCTTCTTGCTGTAGATGTGTCATTTTCACACCATGTAGTCTGGCTGCAATTTAATGACGTAAAATAAAAAGGGAGAAAGACCACTAATGGTGGGAGGGGAGGTGGTGGGTCCACGCAGGACTTTCAACCAGGACACCGGTGTTTTGTTTTGAAGTTACGTTAGTTTGTCACGTGTTTTGGAGTGACGTTTGTCACGTGACACTGACGCGATATCCTCTTGTGGACCGGAGGGTTTATTGCACGCTTTGGTATGATATCGGGTTGGTACAGTAGACGTGCATGTGCTTGTCTGTCCTGGGTGTACCCTTGAGTCTCACCCAAGGCATGCTGGGCTTTGCAACAGGATAAGCAGGTATAGAACATAGCTGAACTTTGACACTCAAACTAACTACCAGCAAACTCTTTCACAGTCACATCATGATTGAACTACTATTTAGCTATAGTGCAGTTTCATACAGTCTCTGGTAAGATAAAAATGGCAGTAAAATGCCCTGTGGGCTGGTTTCAGTGGAGTACATTTAAAACTGATATTAAAGCTGTGGTAGGTCTTGAAAGTATTTGGGGCCGGATCAACATATTTCAGACCACTACACACTACTGGTGGTCTTCCTTCATTAGTCAGGATAACACCCCAAACACATGTAGAACAGAACATCAGCACGTATTAAATCCTTTTAATCAATTCAGCAGAACACCTGATGGAGTGTTTCCTCTTTAGTGAATGTGTGAAGGTTTAGGTCCACACTGCAGCTCAGGCCTTAAATCTCTCCGGCTCCAACTAAAGCGCCAGAGGGAGGGGGCGTACTGTATGTGCGGAGGTCACGAGTAAGTCACCGTTCACAAAAAACAAGTGCAATTAGTGCAATGACTCAACTTGTTCGCTTAATTCACACAAAACTGCACCTCGTAAAGCAGACTGTTAAACTTTAAAGCACATGCGATTACTCATAATTGCTCCAGAAATTGATTTATTAGCTCGGGTGTGAGGCTGTGTGAGCCGAGTGCCATCTGACCTCCAGCTGAATGAATAATCAACAGGCTCTCCGAGCGAGCAGATGTTTGAAAGTGTTGCTGTTTTATCAGGCCTGTAATGCGAACAGGCATGAAACCAGATTAAATTAAATGATGTGAGGACAGACAGCTGTGACACATTTGGACTTTGCTGCTTTCCCCCCCACTCTTTTGTACTAATAGCAGCTTATGTTTCCAAACATGAAAGACGCGCTGGTCTACCCAACACTGGTTTTAATGAATGTGCTAAACATGTCGGTTGAAGCTGTTGAAATGTTTGTCCGCTTTTCTTGGTTGGCTGAAATAAATCATAAAAGTAAAATAGCCAATAAATAGCCAATGAAAACACCAGCTTTGCAAACAGCAGTAAATCCAAAGCTGTTTTTCCTCCGGCTGTGGCTGTTTTGTCAGACATGGAAGTCTTTAGGGACATGAACGATGATCCCTTAGCTTCAACCCTTTTTCTCTAATTGCTGTTTAATTTCTTGCTTTGCTCGTGATTATAATGTGTAGCCAGCTTAATGAAGCACAGATGAGTTGTTTATGAACTCTGTGCACTTTCTCTTGTTCAGCACGGAGGAGTATAAGGTTAGTTTATACAATGAAATACATGCATTGTTTATTTTTTTCTTCTCTTACAACCGGCTTCCAGAGCATTTCAGGCAGCACGGAGCAAGAATAATAATGCATACCGTAGCTGTAGAAAATGGTCTGATGGCTTTTCTTATCTCTGAGTGTTTCCAGTACGCGCCGCAGTAAGTGATACTTTCAGGGGTGGAAAATGGTTGGTTTGTATGTTGAAGTGACGGTCGTTGTACGCTGTTGTGTCTGCCCCGAGGAGCTGTCGACTCAAGTGCTTTTCTCCAAACCTGTCACACGTTTCAGGAACAATTAGAGAAAAGAAAGTAAATTGTTCCCAGGCACTTGGATTGCTGTCCTCGCGACATCTGCCACCGCAGTGCGGATGATAGATTCCTCCTTCATTAGCTAGGGGTGTGGGATTACCCAGTGAGAACACATTAATCACCACTTTCTGTGGCAGCCTGAATGCACTGCGCTTTGTTAGAAAAAAAGTTTTTTTCCCCCTGACGTGTCACTCTTCTCCTGTGACAGGCCACAATCAATCATCTTGATTGACAGCACTGATAGGTTACACTGTTTACACAATGTGTAATGAAAGATCATGTTACCCACTATTGTTGTTACTGAGACAACTCTTTTGGGCTGGGTCTGAATAGAGTGAGTGCTTTGACTTACACAAGCACACACTCGCTTGCTTTCCCTGTTTCCATAGCAGTCTCTCTCACTCTCTCTGTCTCTATAAAAACACTTCAGAGACATGTGCATAAAATCTATCATCGTATGCAGTAGGTCGTTTGACATTGTGATAGTAGTATATATTGTGATGTAGATTTTTTTTTGAAAATCAACTGAGAAACATTTTATACATAGTCTCAAGGTACAAGTTCACCAAACTAACCAGACAAAACATGTTGTATGTAATTAACTTAGAGAAAAGACCCATATACATGTTCTCTGATCTGACACCCCAAACTGTGTCAGATCCAAAACTGTTAAACCTTTACAACAATTAATCATAGAACTGTTTTTTATGACTCCGCGCCCGCAATAGCCATGGCCAGAGGCATAAAGGTTTTGAGTTATCCATCTTTACTTACTTTGGACCATTCTTGTGAATGCGATATTTCAGGAACGCCTGGAGGGAATTTCTTCAAATTCTTCAAACATTTCTTCTTCAAACATTTCTTCAAACATCCACTTAGACTCAAGAATGAACTGATTTAGATTTTGGTGGTCAAAGGTCACTCTAACCTCACAAAACGTGTTTTTGCCCATAACTCATATGCTAATTATGCAAAAATTATGAAGTGATGACATTTTGGATAGACATGGATGTAAACTGCAACCTGACTGGTTGGCGGAGGCATACAACTGCGAGGTGGTAATTCTAGTTTGATATGACACCGCTGTGGTTAAGGCTTGATTAGGTTAGGCGAAGGGGCGGAACAACGTTCTAGCAAATTTGCATCTTCAAATTCACGTGGAGCTCAACTTTGGGGAACTTTCAGTATGTGATGAAGAACAATTACTGTAAACTGTCTACAGTATTGATTACAAGTAATTTCGACATTTCGATACAGAGTTAAGCAACTGAAGGATACACGTCCTTCTTCAAGGTTGTTGTAACGATGAAGATGCTGCTATACTTGTTAGACAGACTGTCGACTGTTTTTCCACCTTGGTGATGAAAGGACTCTAATGACCTTTAGTCTTTCCCTGCAGCGTTCAAAGCAAGGGCACACACTGAAGTGAGCCTGTTCTTGTCATAGTCCACTTTCATGTGTTTTTCTGCGGTGTCGGTGTCACCTCTACAACAGCCCTGCAAAGGACATTCGCCGTACAGTACTAACACTGTTTTAATGAGAAATGTATTAAACTTTCAGGAGCTGTAATACCTAAAACACTCATACATCAGTTTAATGTGGACAGGTTGGTAATTGTGCTCTGGAGCGATCAATCACGATCAGCCCGTGAGTTATAATTAGCCCCTCCAGATTGACATATTGACCGTTTTGCATTGAAGTTCTTTGTTATTGGAGATTTCCCATCCACCATCTGTCTCTCACTTCTATCACTAATCTGCGGCCCGACTACCTGGATGACCTCATAGTCATAGATGTGTACACACAAAAACATGCATGTGTATACACAGATGCAGTGTGGCCTCCAGGTGATACTCTTCTCTGGGGTCATGTTGTGGTCAGTAGAGAGGTCGGGTGTCACTGTAGTTACATTTTTGCTGTTAGTTTGCATTTAAAAATCACACATTCAGCTAGGGCTGTGTATTGGAAAGAATCTGGCAATACGATACGTGTCACAATACTAACGATCCAATATATTGAGATACTGTAAGCAAAATTGTGTCATTAGAAATTGTTGTAATATTAAAAAATTGAAAGTCAGCTGTAAAAAACGTTAGTATCTCTTTAATTATTTTAGTATTCGTGGACATTCCTGGTGGCAGCCTTTAGCCTGTGCAGGTACTAGTAAGTAGGTTGGTGCGTTTCTCTAACTTTCTTTTTTCCCCCTGATTTGAGTCTATAAGTTAGTGTTTCATATCATGCCGTGTAGCACTGACGGCAAACTCCATAAACCATTTTGTTAACCTGTGATACCGTCACACTGTGAAGAGCCTTGGGGCCGAGTGCTGCCTGAAAAGATGAACAATGTCCTTCTCGGTTACAAGGAAATTAGTTTGCAGAGATCCTTTGGTCCGTTCTGAATTGTATTAGTTTTATGCGACAACTTGAGGAGGCGAAATCAAATTCCTGGACTGGTTCTTCATTGAAACAAGGACTCCTCATAAATATTTTTAGTATTTTAATTTTAGCTCTGAGCAGAACCAAAGATGTTTTTAAGCTTTAGCAGTCATGTTGAATGACTCACATGGAAATATGCCATCATTTGGCAACGGTGGACACGTCTCTTCCTCCTGGGCATCAGAGATAAGCTGTATTATTTTACATCTCTTGAGCGGCAGGGGTGTCTTTCCTTTTCTGGTATCAAGACTCTATTCAGAGAATTTTATACTCCCAATCATTTGATACAGTAAAGTACCTGTCTGACCCAAATGAAGGTGTGACACTTTATGTCCTTCCAGACGTCAGACAGCAGTGGAGATTAGTTTCCAGAAATATGATGAGGGAACGTAAACCAGCCGAACTCGCTGCCCTTATTTTGCAAAAGAACTTGAATCTGCTTTTACATAGCACTATTGTCTATTCTTAAAATAACTAAAATCTCAAACGCCATACTACCCTTTTTAATATTCAGTCTTTTAGCACTTGATACATACACACACAGGAATGCAGAAAAATGGCGCAGCAGCAGCTCTAATCGGTCGTCACGCTGGGCACAGACCAGCACCTTTATTGTTATACTACCGGCGGTGCTGGACTGAAAGTTGACTTTGTGTCTCATGTTGCGTTCGGCACATCCACCTAGTTAGATTAGAGTCCATAAGACAGAAAGCGACAGTGACCGGAGGAGATAAAAGCTGCGGTGCCGACTGAAATAAAGCCAGCTCATTCCCACCCACGTAGCTGCAGGAAGAGACATCAATTCTTACCTGTCATCTTTACCCCAGTACGCTGTCTCATTATGATTATCTCTCATATACACACACAGTGCATAAAAAGCTCCAGTAAATCAGATCCTCTTCTTTTACAGTTTTGGGCTCCTATACTGTAATGAAACTCAAGGATCCATTATGGAAACTGGGTGCAATGTCAAGGAGTGTAGTCGAATTCTCTGCAGATGCACAGAGCGGCTTGTATATGTATTTGGTAGCTTTGATTAAGCTGGAGATTATCACAGCTTTCTCAGCAGAGACCCCTCTCTGACTCCTCTTGGGTGGTCTCTCGAGGCGACTTTCTCTGTGTGTGCCTACCTCCCGCTTGACGGCCATTGTACGATGCCGACAGAGCACAACAGCGAGACATACACTCCTGAGGAGAGAGCCACAAAACATACTCTGAAGCTTGAAGCTTTTGGCGTCTGCCTCACTCCTTTAAAGAGACTGTTAAATATGAGTCAGCTGTTGTCCTCGGGACTCCAACAACAGCTTTAATTCCTCTGCCTCCCCCTCCTTTGCTTAAAAGGGGGCTTTGTGCCTGTAGGGCCCCCATCAGTTACCTGCTGACAGGCCGAGCATGACTGATGAGCTGCCCGAGGCGTCCCAGTATACTTTGTCAGCTGCTCATAATTTATACATCTTATCTCCGTCAGAACAAAAGACAGAGCGCGGCTTTATGGAAATGAAAACAGAGACTTGTTTAGACTCCAGCATGTGGAGTGAAGTGAAGTGATCCTACTGATAGTTGTTTCTCTCTGCGAGCAAGACGAGCTGCCTCGTCTGGCTTTGAGCGCTCCACACCCTTTCTGTCTGCCCACACCTTGCCTGTGTATGTGTGTGTGTGTGGTGACCCTTAGAGGCCACGTGAGTCAGTTGTGGTTGTGTGTCTGGCTCTAGGTGGCAGGTGAGGTGACAAAGACATGAAACACAGGTTTGTTTATACACGGTCATATCAGTTGTTTGGTTTGTAAATTCAACATTAAATCAGAGCGCCACTAAGCAATACTTTTGATACTGACATTTAATCAAATTCCTCAAAAGTACCAAACCCACTGAGAATCAACAAACGACTGTGCAGCTCTATGCAGCTTAAATCAGGCTGTTCTTATACACCGCTCGAAGCTATACCTACGAAAAGTAATGCACTGTAATTCGTATGTATCCCACGAAATCAATTTGTATGTAATCCCTGTAATCGTGAACCAGGAAGTATAAAGAGAAAGAAACACTGCGTAGGGAGCAGGTCTGAGTGGATCAAAAACACCGTACTCTCGCCAGGCGAAACCAGAAGTCAACGTTGATTTATATGTCATGTAACTTCCTTTCTTAAGTTACGCAGCTTCCAGAGTTATTTTAACCCAAACCACGATCTTTTCCTATGTAAGAAAAAAATTGTTTGTTAGCCAATTTTCGCATTACTGCCTCCTAGTGGCCAAAAACCATCAATGCAGCTTTTATAACATTCAAAACCTGAAAAACTAAAGTTTCCAGGTAATTTTTCCAGTTAAAATCTATATTTTCAAGCACAAAGTAAACTAAGACAAAGATGCAAACATTTACAGAATGTATATATACTACATCCTTTTTGCATATTTTGTTTTCGAAAACTACTTAAATCAGCTGGAAATGTCCTAAAATATACATTAGCGATACCTGTGATGGGAGTCAATACATCATAATGAATTAGATATTGATGTGAACCATGTGGAAGACACTGCAGGCAAAGGCAATTTATCACTGCCAATGGAGCACTTCCCTGCTTAAGGGTGGATTTCTCTCCAAATGCGGTGCTTTGGTCTGTGATATTGAGAGTGATTCATTCACTGACTCATCCTCAACTACTTTGTCAGATTCAAATTGTCCTGCCAACTCTTTTTGTTTCGTTTTTTTTCCACGGCCTTGAACAAAACGTGGGATATGCACCTACTTGCAGCGATTGACACAGCTGCCAAAGCGCTCTGCTCATCCTGCTTTTGTTTTGCTTTGTTTTTTTGTGCCTCGTCAGTAATGAGATACTCAGAGTGCAACTATTATAGCTGGTCCATGCTCTTATTGGTATGATAGGTCTAAAAAAAAAAAAAAAAGCGATAATCCTTAGCATTGTATTTCCTCTCATTATTATTTCCTTAGCGACGCTCTTTGTTTCTGCTTTCATGGAACTTTTGCAAAATATATTTTGCTTTGTATAACTGGATTTCCTGTCCTCCCTCACTCTAAGGTGAGTGGGAATAACAAAGACATCACTCTTGTAATAAGAGAGCGAAGCGATGAAGGACTGCATTATCCAGCTTCCATTTTTCCCCTCCAACATTTCTTTTCTGTATTTTATCTAAGACAGCTCATTATACGCTACTGGAGTGTCCGTACAGTTTCCTGGTTCAGAAGTGTTACAAGCCAGCCAGCTGTAGCCATCAGGCAGAGGAATGAGCAGATATCTAAACTGTTCAGCTGATATCCATATCTCCGTGTGGATTCTGTTCGTTGCATTCGTTGCTGGCCGGGCAGTGGATCATTTGCACCCCAGTGACAAGTACATCATCATCCGCCTGTAACCTTAGCTTCGAGAGACGATGCAGGCTTTGTTCTCCGCCAGGCTCACTTGGGAATGTTTGGCAGTGTGCTGATAGATATGATTATCCTTAATGTCAGTGCATAGCACCATCCCTGATAACAGATTCTCTCAGTAGAATCCGCCCCGCTTATCTCCCTGCTATGTTGTTAGGCAGCGGTTGCTTTTCTGTGTGGGGAGATGCAATGCAGGCTTTTTTTTTTTTTTTTTGGAGAGTTGGTTCAGTTTATAATTCAAGAGAAATGTTTACAGGATTTCTTCTTGATAAGCAACGCGTTTTAGTAGAATTATTTGGGCTTTTTGGTATATTCAAGCAAGCACAAGATTGACAGAAAAAAATACAAAGGCTGATTTCAAAGTGAGATGGACATGAAATTAAGTGTACAAAACACAATTAAAATGTCCCAAAGCAAAAAACACTGCAGGTTATTGGTCTCTACCAATTATTCAAGTAATTACTTTGACAGATGCGGAGATTACCTGCTTTCAAAACCTAATTTACTTGTATTTTTACCCGCTATTAGCAAACAATCAGTGTCATAACGCACTTGTTTTCCACAGCCAAAAACTGCAAATGACAAAACATATTTTTCCCCACTATGACATACTGTTCGTTGTTCTTTTGGATATATATCTTTAATACTATTGTGAACGTTTTTTGAGCTTTTTTTGTTTATGTGTTTCCTTGGAGGCTGATTGAAGTCTAAGATTTCTTAATTCCCCTGTTAAATAGTTTGCAGCTGTGTTAGCAGGAGACAGCAGACAACCTCACCTGACACTTGTGACGGGGTGGAGGGTGGGTGTTGACGTTGTAGTGGTGGTAAAGGGGACGAGGAGGAGGCCTGAGGGGGAGCAGAGGATCCTGTTCAGCTCCACTCAGCAGCCCGGTGATGAGCCTG
Organism: Sebastes fasciatus; assembly: GCF_043250625.1. Taxonomy (NCBI): domain Eukaryota; kingdom Metazoa; phylum Chordata; class Actinopteri; order Perciformes; family Sebastidae; genus Sebastes; species Sebastes fasciatus. The sequence continues at coordinate 17,521,380 of NC_133814.1, forward strand.
CAGGAGAGGACTGTGTCTGCAGATTAGAGCCAGGAGATGAGACAGGGGCCTGGAAGGGGTTGAGGGGGCTTGGTGGGGGGGGGTGAGACCTGGGAATGCCAGCTGCCAGACAGTTCACCATGTGCAACACATGTCTCTCAGCACCTACTGTTCCACTATGCAAAGCCCCCTTCACCATTAAGATGACAGAACAGTTCATATCCTGTGCCGGGATGATAGATATGTCATATCTGTGAAAACCCTGTTTGTCTTCCACAGGTGTATGAGCTCTTTTTTTCTCCCGGCAGACAGCGCACATGGCACTTTTCGACACTCTTTCCCCGATAGTGATTTGGCATGCAGACAGTATCAAAGGGGAGATCTTTCCCATGCAATTATGGCAGAAAATAAAGGTGATGAGGTGTGTCGCACAAAAGAAAGCGAGGGATCAAAAGGGCTGGAATGAAAGCTGATTACAATAAAGGGAGACGCTTCTACCCACTGACTGCCGCGATGTGAGTGAGTCAGGAGAGTCAGTAAATAAGCAAAGAACAGAAGTACTGCAAATGCAATCGCTTCCTTATTTAAATGCTTTTATCTGTTGAAAAGTGACGTCTTGAAGTTAATTGTTTTGTCTAACCAACGTACAATGATTTAAACCAAGAAAAGCATAAAATCCTCACATTTGAGAAGCGGGAATCAGAGAATGTTTGGCATTTTTAGCCACGCTCAGTTCACTCTCTGTCGGTCCAGACTGAAAAATCTCAACAACTATTGGATGTATTACCTTGACATTTTGTACAGACATTCAAGGTGCCCAGGGGATGAGTCGTAATGAATTTGGTGATCCCCTGACTTTTCCTCCACTGCCGCCATGAGGTTGATATTTGTGATTTGGGGTGAAATGTCTCTACAACTATTGGAAGGATTGCCATGAAATTTGATACAGACATCCATGTTCTCCTGAATTGTGATAACTCAACACGTTCTAATCCCAGCTCGTCACATAGTGATGCTTTGTCAGACCCATTGGCGTCACTTTACGGTCACAGTAATCGCATGATTAACATTGGGAATTCAAACAAAAACGCTTACTTTAGGTTTAGGCAACAAAACCACTTAGTCAGATTCAGGAAAAAACATCATGGTTTGACTTCAAATTACTGTAAAGTGAAAATTAAACTAAACGTTGTGAACTTGGGACAGGAACTGCGGTCTCCTGGATAAAAGCCTTGTGTTTGTTGGATCCATTCACCACCTCTCCCGCCCTCCCTACGTGTGTTTTTTCGCTCTTTAATCTGTCACACACTCCCCGACCACTTTCTCTGAGTTTATTAGTGACGCGGATGGATTTACATTGCCTTGTGCGTCTCATACAAACGCTTAAGTGTGCTATGTGCGTTGGTATCACACGGCGAGGGGCGTGACAAAGCGTCTGTATTTGATGCCCTGGGAATGAGAACGGGCTGGAACAATGATCCTGTGACTTTTCATCTCACAGGCCACCAGCCAATTACAGTTTTAATTTGTCCGGTCCAATACTTTGGTTTATGACCAAATACCTGCAAAACTAATGATATGCACAGCGTCTGCTGTACTTTGTGTATAGTACTAATTAGCAAATATTCACACGCTAAACAAAGATTGTAAAGATGGTAAACATTATACCTGCTAACAGAGCTGAACTTCTTCAACTTCTCCGGTGATGTCCTTGGCAGTAGACTCTTAGTCTTGAATAGCAATGGTAACAGAAGCCCCTCTCAGTTTTGAATAATGTATGAGTGAAAAAAGAAAATATAACTCAACACCAAAAAACATCAGCAGCATCAAAGTCAACAACATAAATTACTCTAAATTTATTGCGTTTTGTGAACAAGAGGTGCTTCTAACTCGAACAGTGTTGTAGCTGTTTGGGAACACTGATGGAGTCTGTCTCATGCTGTCAGAAACGGTGGGTAATTGGTAATGAGTGGCCTCTCACAAAGCCGATTCTGTATTTTTCTTTTTTTTATCGCTAATAATGCGTGATTGTTCTCTGTAATCCGCAGCACCATTTCTCTTTCATCTCAGCGATGAGCTGAAAAAAAAAGGAGATTTGTTGGCCAGGCAGCCCCATGCCATGCTTAGAGGGCTCAACTCTCTCAAAGGGATTTATCCACTGTTGTTATGACTAATACTCTGCGGATTACAAGTTAGTGAGAGGTCACCTATCGCTTCTACTTCCTACAAGCGAGACTCGTGGTGCTTCAGTTCGCTCCCTTGCCCTGACCCGCAAATTTACTACTCGTCAAAGTGGTGAATGACGGGGCGTAGTCGACGTGCTACTCTAGATAATTTGCCAAAGTCGACTTGAAAGCGCTCTCCTTTGAACTGAACTCAAACTTGTCACTTTCTCTAATTCAGAGTAGAAATCTGCTCCTGCTGAAATAATGAATTAGGTTGATGGACAGAATTATAACAGGCTGGCTACCCAGCCATCCAAGGACCCCCCTCCTGCTCCCAAACGCTGCCTGTGATTTAGCACCTCACCCGGGCAAGATGAGGGAATTGAATTTATTCACAGGAAGGTGGCGGCTAGCACTGACTCATAGCCTTTATGCAGTGGAGCATGTCCTAATTTATCAACAAGCATGTCCTCCCTAAAAGGGCAGAGGAAGTTCATAGTCAGCAAATAGTTACTTATTTATGAGTAAAGATTCAGAGATCTAAAACAGAGTTGGGTGGTAACAAACTAGCCCAAAAAACCCTGACCGATGTGAGTCTATGTTGCGTTAAAATCAATTTTGTGTGAGATTCATATCTACATTTTTTGTTTTTATGAATTCTCAGGGACACAGTGGAGTGTCTGGCCTCTAGTAACCTGCTCAGCCCCCCTCTCAAAAATAGTAAAGTCCTTAAAGGGTTGATAGGTTTTCGACTGATGCTTAGCAACAGCATTCCTGTGCCTTAAGTAGCAGTAAGCCTCTCACTGCACCCTTTGATGTGGCTGTCAAGGCAGATTTATTTCCACTTAACACATTGTCTTCTTGTCCACATACATAAAGGGATGAAAGAGAGTGATGTTTACACTTTTTTTGGTTGTAATTAAATTGTGTTGCTCATGATTTTTCAGGTGATGTGAGACATACATGTCGGCGGATCATGGGGGGAGGTCTGACAAAGCAGCTTAATTTGATTTTACCAGCTGACATTTGAAAAGTGATGTCTGGCTCTTTTAAGGCCAACTTAACATCTATTGTTCATGATGACCATGGAAAATTGAGTTATAGGTAATGTTTACATTTTGTTTTTTGGTACCATTGGTACAACCTTTTTGTTTAGAGAGCAAGCAGAATCCCCCACAGAAATAAAAAAAATGTAATTCCTTTTCAGTCTTTGCTGGTTCAGCATTGTGCAGAGTTTTGCTTCCATCAGACCTGACATTGAAATCCCCACAGTCATTCTGTACAGTAAATAATAGCTGTGCACATCACATCGCCTCAGCTTTGTGTTCGCTATTGTCCTCAGTTCTGTATTTTCAGATTACTCACTTGCTACCTGCTAGCTGACGTGAGTTTACAGGAACCCTTATACAATGCTGCTAAGGCCTCTCACTGTGCGTAAGTGCTTCTTGTAAAGCCACACTTGACGTCCGCCTGGCCTACCTCCATGCTGCTCGTCTCCGGCGAGCTCTGACTAACCCTCCGTGTGTTCTCATCGCTCTCACATGGGAATCGGGCAGCTGGAGAAGTGCTTGTTTCTTTGTGTTTTGTCAGACGGCCCACTCTGTCCTCGGCCACATGTCTGCGGAAGAGATGACCGAGCGCGGCAAAGCACCAGGAGTTTCCCTGAAGGGACCGCGTAGTAATCAAACCGGTGTCCTTGTGTTCGACCGAATAAAGCAGCTCAGCCTTGTCTGAAACAGTCTAGTGCCAGTTTGGTTTCAGGAATTGGTCCAAACATCAGATGTCAACATGTTAAAGGGACCTTGAGTTAATTGTTTATTGCTCCTTATAACTATTTGATATGTTCGTTGAGTTGGCGACTTCTTGGCCCAGTGGCACGATTTCCTATTAATCAATTTTGACCACTCAGGGCTGAAAAACAAACATTAAAAATTCATGTTGTGAAAAACACAACACAAATATTAAGCTAACTTATTAGCATTATTAGCAGACAATTGTTTATTTATTGATCCAGCTGACAGAGCAACACTATCCTTCATTTGGAGTCATGTTTCTGTCCTCCTGGTGAATTCACTCTCCTTTTAGCTTGGGTTTGATCCAACCTCTAAGAAATATAGCTTCAGATATTCAATATTCCCTTCTTTGTTTTTCTGTTGATTGGTAGTGTACAGAGCTCTTTTGCTGGAAACACCTGTTGGAAATACTGTGAGGAATGATTCAGAGGGTCCACAGCTGGACAGGGGCCCTGAGACATGCCAAACGTACATATTTACTGAGTCAGAGCTGTTATTGAGCTGTTCTAGCAGTGCCCTTACTACCTACTTTAACAATTTGTTGGATCTTATCCTAGCATCTATACAGACGGCTACTGAAATAATATCTACAGTAGCCTACATGTTTAAACAAGGCATGTGTTTAGTGTCTCACTCATCTTCATTGTTTGGACCTCAGAATCAAGGTTTGTGGTTCAGGTCATCATTTTGTCATTCACATCGTCTACTCCTGCTCCCAGGAGCCCCTTCAAGCTTGAAACACTATCACATATTTTACTGACAGACAATCTTTTCCCCAAGTCCAAGGCCTTGATATATCACTGTGAGAATTTCTCCTTCTGCAGAAAAATGGTTTCTTCATTCTCTCTGATAATAACTTTGATCGCTGACAGCGAGTTGAGCCTGGCCCTCCTGAATTTCCGTGAAATGCGAGGATGTGCTCTGTGCATGAGAAGTTTAGAGAAATGCGTCTTTTTATCGTGACACGAAGGAAGCACGATAAAGACGAGACAATAGGGTGACATTGAAGTAACAGTTTAAAGTGAAGGTACTGTTACAGTGGCTGGAGGTGTGCGTAGAAAAAACTCTGACAACTAATAACAAATGGGAGACATTTTCATTGTTTCTAATGTCAAGGCCTCAAGGTTTTCTTGTGAACAAACACAAATTAACACTTTAGTGATTCTCTAAAACACGTGTGTCCTTAAGGCCTAACAAATGTGTTGAATGCATTTCCATCTTTAAAAAAAAAATCTTTGGAGCGTTTCCTTTACTGCCATCAACTGTTGGTTGATAAAGTGCTGTAGGGATGGCGTATTTTGTAAAATCCCATTGGCTTTTTGTCTAGGGAACCAGGCTAACTTCCTGGTTGGCCTGGTTCCCTAGACAAAAAGCCGATGGGATTTTACCATTGGGTTTTGGATTATTGTAGAAAATAAACTCTGTGGCGAACAAAGGTTTTGTTCAGCAAGATAATCTTCACAAATGAACACACCCCTTCTATGATTTTTGAAGCGTAAATGCAGTCGCCAGAAGTAAAAAGCTAACGTTAAGCAATAAACAAACTACACAACAGTCAGCGAGTATACAACGAGGTGGACAAGGCGGAGTGATGACGTTTAGTAGTCTCATTTTTAGCCACTTGTTTGCAACCGCCTTTTCTTTTAAGACACATAAAAGCTTCAAAATTCACAAGTGGGATATTTACTGACATATTTTATATCATAGAACAAAACGTTAAAATCTCTTAAGCTTGTGTTAACCACAGACCTTATGTCAAGCACCTAACCAAAATCCCATAAAAAAAAACATTGACTTCGAGACAAGGGAACCGGAAGTGCAAAAATGCTAACTCATTTCTGGGTTTTAGGACTCGTTCCTGCAGCTCTCTATAGCATGAAACCATCATCACCTGCATGCATGTGCTCGTAAATGTGCATCTTTGTGCATGTGCTTGTAGAACAAGATACAGACAGGACAAGGTCATGCTCATCTAAACATTACGTCATAGTGCAGCAGATACGAGCTGTGAACACAAAAATGATTACGTTTCGTAATTACATATGTTGATATGATGAATTTCTTAGCATACAATTGACTATGCAGTTAGTGTTAATGCCCACCTGATGAATGTTTTTGATCTCCACTAACTCCTGAGGGAAATTTGGTGTTGGGCAGGTAGAGTACAGGCAGTTTTTAGAGCTTTTTCATGCAAAACAGCTCCTGCTGCGACCAGAACGCAATATGAGAGTGGTGACAGTGAACCAAAACAGTGAAGCTGCAGGCTGGGAAACCAAAACAATGAGCTGAAATTTGCTATAAAGCTCCGTAGAGCTGAGGGGCGAACTGCAGAGTTAGGTGATAATTCTCTGTGGGTTCGTCACTATGAGTAACTCCTTTCACTCCTTTGTGATTCATTGTTAAAAAATATTGATTATAGTCACTTTAAAGTAAGCAGAAATGGAAAAGATGAACAAGTGTATTTTTCCATGTCGAGATGTGTTTTTTTATTTATTTTTATTTAATTTATTTGCATTCTTTCAGGTTTGCCAGTTAGCATATCTTCTTTTTAAAAACTGTTTTCTTTGGCTCCACTGAGGCGCCAAAGGAAACAGGTTTAACTCTGCAGAGAGTGCTGCTCTGCCTCTGAGAAATGTTTGTTTAACTAAAACTTGAGTCTGCGATGATTCACTGCTTAATCTCCGACGGGACGACAGCAGCACAAGACAATCTTGTATCATTCAGTATGATACCTTGGTAAACAACATGCCTCAGCTCAGCGGGGCTGTCTTCACAGCGGGGCTCCGTTGTAGACCTCAGCATAATCAAAGCACTTGTGTGGAGACGTGAGCGCCTTAGTTTTCAGTTTGGACATCGCCAGTAATTTCTCACCACTAACAAAGCTGCCTGCTGCCTTCTGTGCTGAGCGGAGCCTGAGATTTAGATCTAAAGGCCTTATTTGAAAGTGCTGGTCATGCATGCAAACATGGGGGTGCTATGAAACCATGCCCTTTGTCTGACACACAATAGCATTTCAACCACAGGGGAACAGCTTGGATCTCCATAGAGCTGGCATTACTTTCATGTCAAGTGACAGTGAAGGCAATAGAGTGACCAACTTCTCAAAAAAGCCTGCACACATTGAGCTCTTACGCTCTCTCCCTTTCTCTCCTCTGGTCTTTCAGGATTGGGACATTATTTCATATTCTTTTAAAGTGGTGCCAAGCTATTCTCACAGCAGCAGCTTTGATCAGAACCGTGATTTGTGGAGTATATGCTAACGGCTAAGGCTTGACTGGTAGAGCTCAGCCCAGTAGACAGTTACAGCAATCACATGTGTTTAACACAACAAGACAAACACAAGTGGAATATTTCTTCTGTTTTTTTTTTTCTTTGTTTACATGACTCCCCTTCGCGACCAAAGCAACCGCTGGCTTTTTTATTCTAAGACACAAGATACATTCACAACATCACAGCATGCCTTATGGAGAGCAGTTTGTTTTGACACGTCAGCTGAAGCATGTTGGCTTCATCACTTTGATATATGTGTAACACCCTGACTTGGATTTCTCATCTTTTTCACACAGGAGGGTATTAATTCAATGTTGCAGCACAGTTTTCAAGTATAGTGGTTTGATTTCCCACCTGTTTCTGATTTTAGAGCCAAATCATTCACCACACACAAAAAGGAAATAGTAAGGCTGTAATTGACTGACTAATCTGTTGATTACTATTTCCATTAATTCATTAATAATGTAGTCTATAAAATGTCCGACAATAGCAAAAAATGCCCACCCAAAACTCAAAGATATTACATTTTGTGTTTCACCCACTAATATTGTAACTAGGGGTGTAAGAAAAGATCGTGACACTTCAGTAGATGCAAAGATTCGTTGCAGACAGTGGGTCAGATTGCACAAAAAGTAGTGCTATTAGGTTGGATTTTACAGGGACTGTGATGAAAACGAAAATTACACTTTTCTGATTGCATAAAAAAAGCAAACTTTATGCATATGGCGGTGTGTTTTTTTATACTTCGACAGTTTACCTAAAATTAGATTTAAAATATCACAATATATCGCCTTGCTCATAGTATTGCAACATTGCAATATATTGAATCGTAACCCCTGTATCATGATACGTACAGTATCGTATGGCCAGATTCTTGCCAATACACAGCCCTAATTGTAACAAAGATAACGGGATAGTTTCAGGTTTTTTCTCCTCCTAATCAGCGATGTGTCGCTGAGGGAGAACACATGAAAGATTAGAGAGAGAGAGAAACAGACAGACAGACAGATAGAAAGGTAGATGAAGAAGAAAGTCGAGAGGGTACTCAACTGTGGGGCTCGAGGTGGGAGGGGGTCACGTTGTTTGATCAGCAGACAGGGGGGGAGGTTGAAAAGCCCTTGATGCTGATAGTGGGCAGCGGTTTAAACCCCCGGAGTGATTGACACTTCTGCCACTCCGCTGTGGGCCGAGTGAGGGGGGCGGGGGGGGGCGCACACAGAGAGGCCTGTTCCTGGCTTTACATTTGCATCCTCTGCCCGTGGGTGGTTGTGTTAATAATACGGCAACTGGGAAGATTAATTGTGGACAAGCAGCAGGATTACGAGGGTCTTTGTGGGAGCAAAGGGAGCACTGGGTGGGAAAGGCCTGTGATCTGTGAGGCTGAGAGGAAATTAGTCAGGGCAGGCTGGAGCTGCCTTTTAACGGCGTACCTAAGGAAATGAAAGCCTTGTGCAAAGAGGATATTGAAATAAGTAGGCAGAAAATTGTTGACATTCTTGAGAGGCCAATATTGTTAATATTCATTGTGCTAATGTGAACGCACAAAGAATAAGAAAACACTGTGAAGGGAGAATATTTTCTTATTCTAACTTAAGGACTTACTAAAGAAGACACTCGCTGAGTCATTTATTTTTCTTAGATTAGAAAACATAATGTGGCTCCTCTCACATTATCAACACCGAAATGCGGAAATTAGGCTCAGTTCCTGTCTGGGAGCCAATTACGAGAAATAACAACACAACAAAGGTGGCTTCAGTCCCCTGCAGCTGTGTCCCCTTTTCTATTGAAGAAAGACATTAAGGAGCAGGGCAGGGGTCTCATGCCACCTGTTGGATCGTCCTCACATAGCAGCACAAACTCACACAGGTACTCATCTGCTTCCTGACCCTCATGTGACCCTGTCCTCGCCACTTTTTGTTCAAAACACATGATCTATTTTATGCTAATCTAGTGCTCTTTGCATGCACTACTTTCCCTTAATAGACCGTCTAAAGAGAGTATCTTATCTAATAGGTTTTAAGGGACTCAAGTATTTTAGCAGTATGGAGATAACTGTGTGCTGTTAGAGAAGCCCGTAATGGCACAAACAAGCGCGGTCGCAGCTTCAAAGAGCCTTAAAACGTCAATTTCCACCGCACACAAGAGAATTCTCACTTTGCAAACTGCTTTGCCTTCATCGATGTTTGGCTGCTTTGCTCGTGGCTTTCCCATCAGTAATCATTTAAGAAAAATAGGTAAGCATCTGGACGTTCAGGCCTCTTAATTAAAATACTGGTGTTTTTCCAATGTAAGAGAAATCATGAAAAATGGCCTGTCATGGCGAGTTTCTGAAACCAGATGACAAAGCTGGACGGCTGGCAGGGGAGTTTCCAAACAGAAACACCAGGCTTAATAGTTGTTAATTAAATTTAATTGTTCAAAGCAAACCCGCGATGCTCAAATAGCACGACTTAAACGTTCAGTAATTTTAAGGCAGATTGCTATTACCTGCTTATTCTTGATTAATTTCAGACATATTGAGCAATCTCCAGTCAGGAAAAATGATCTACAGCTTAATTTCTTTCAAGTGTGCTCGATGAGGGAAAAACAACTTACGCAGAAACAAATGTGCCATTTAATAACAATATACTGGCATGCAAATTCAAGATGTGATGTTGCAGCGTGCTCTATTCCACCTATGAACATTACCAGACTTCCAGCATCACTCGCCAGTATCTGCAAAGATATACAGTTGCAAATGTGTGTGTGACATGATGGGCTTTGAAATGAATTCCTCATACACTGAGCCTTTTGTGATTTGTGGTCTCAGAGCCGAGCATCTGAGATGTAGTCTTGTATTTCAAATATGTTTTTAGTTGTGCCAAGATGTTGCACCACTCATTATTTTCCTCGGATTTCTGAAGCACCATCGTTTATCAGGGAGATTTATTGGCAGATGGACTTCCAGATGTTTTGAATATCTTTTGCGGCGAGAGAAAAAAGAGAGAGAGTATGTTTAAAAAGTTAGACCACAACAGCGCTGTAGACATTTTCATTTTTTTAAGATGAAACATATGCACGAGATTAAATTTGAATGCACCGTGTGTTATCCAGATACTTTATCCTAATTAAGCTAAATCCAAAAACTTCAGTTGATGCTTCACAGCGTCTGGCCACCAGTAAAGTCTCCTTGCTTTCCGTCAAGATAATAGAGCTGCTGTCGTTACAACAGAGACAACATGAAAAAAAGTTTTGCTTTAAAGGGTCAGCTCACCCAAATTATAAAAAACACATTTTTAATAAAAAACAATGGTTAAAGCTAGAAGTATTTACCCATGTTGAGAGCTGTGGTTTTCTTTTCCCAGATTTTGAGACTGCTTAAATTATGTTCACGCTACAAGTGACAAAAGCAACAAAACTGCCAAGCGTGGCGAGCAACATTGTTGCCAAGTTGCCGTTGGAATGTTGCTCAAGCGATAGTTGACATAGTTATGTCATTAAATAGCACCGGGAACTGGCTAACGGCATTTTTGTAGACGGAACTTGATGAAACAAAACCATATGATTGGTTGGCGCTTCACTGGCTTCGGCTGTCTTGACGACTAAGCTCCCATAACCTTAACAAAATAGTCATTTTAACCATGATCTTTCCCTTAAAGCCTAACCAAGTACGGGCAAGTAAGAAATATCAGTGTTTTCAAGGTGTATCTTATTTGACATTTTCACTGAGCGAGGATACTCCACTGAGTCATGGGGGTTACGACTGCTACATCATACATTATGCAGATTTAACTCCTCAAATTAACCTCTAAAGTCAACTCTCTGAAATGATTTCGATTTCAGTACATTTCCATTAGTGCACAGATGACAGCTCTTTAAGAAGTGGGAAGTTAAATAGCGCTGAACTACAGTAATAGAGCTGAGACCACTTGTAAAAGAAATAGTCATATTCATGGGAATAAGTGAATGCATATTATATTAATAGACCTCTGGAGCGATGAATCACTGCAAATGAGTAGGGGGGAAAAGCAATCTTTGTGCCTGACACTATTAAACTAAAGTTAACATCTGACCTCTGGGTCTGCTCACAAATCGCAGCTACTCGATGTAGCACTGATCGCGACCCCTGTGATGAGATTATAAAGCTGCAGGACGGAAACTAGAAGAGAACAGATGTACAGTATCACTTGACTTAGTTATTTTTTTTGCCCATTGTTCTGTGTGGGTGATTAGATTTTTCAAGTTTGCGCAAGCCAGCTTTAAAAATAATGCATCACAGTTTGGAGGTAAGTGGCTGCGTTTGAAGGAGGCAGCGCATGGGTTTAGTCATTTAAGAAGAAAAACAGAAACAGTTGTTTGTGTCTGGCTATACTGAAATAACCTTGGGAGTGGAGATAGGAAGCCACGGGGCCACTTTTGTTGCCACTAACGAAATGTGACATTTGGGCATTAGAGCTGTTTCAAGTCAGCGTGCATAAGAAATTTGTATTTGAACAACTGGCTCTTTCCATCTCGTGCCTTGTGAACAAGCAGGAACAGGTTTGGCCTGGTGCTCATAGTGGATGTATCCATAAATTATCATCAGAGAGCCCGCTGCTGTTATTGTGCAGCTTCGCCCTCCTCGCATTGAGTTTCAGCTCATGCTCCACTCCTCTCTCCCCTCATATCTCAGCTGCGACTTTGTCATGCAGCCAAGCACGTAATATGCTCTGAGCTCTGTATCATGTCCAATTATAATTAGCTTTGTCAGGCCTGAGCCCTACAACCCTCATGCAGATAATATGATAATATGTCTTCATAACCAAGTGACCTTACATGTGCAATATTTCTCTCCTTCTTAAGATTGCGTGTCAATAAAGTAATGGAGTCTGGGAGGCGGTGGCAGGGGAAGATTTAGATGATTGGGCTCTCAGGTGCAGTGATGTATAACTGTTATTATTCTACCTGTCGGAGTTGTATACACAGCTGGGCGCAGCATGGCGGTGGCTAGGGAGAGAGCCGGGCTTTCAAGGGAGGCCTTTGTTAATAAGCCTTTAATCCTTCGTTAAAGCCCGCCGCCGAGGGACACTTTCTCATTTTCGCTCTGTACATAGAGATTTTGAGTTGAAATAACGAGTTTTTATTATGAAAGGGCTTCAGTGATTTGATATTAATGATACCGGTGAGTCCCATTGATCATTTTGGATGTCAATGTGGGACAACTGGTGCAGAAAAGTGAGCTTGTTAGTCAATCAATTAGTCAATTGACTGAAAATGATGGGACAACATTTGATTGTCTGGTTTTTCTGGGTGCTTTTTAACATCTGGCCAGAGACACCGGATGACAATTAGCTTCTCTCGGCTAAACTTTTTAACCGTTAATTCGGAATTGTTTCTTAAAGTAACAGCGTGTAACATTTAGGGGGATCTATAGGCGGAAATGGAACGTAGTATTAATAAGTATGTTTTCTTTAGTGTATAATCACCTGAAACTAGGAATCATTGTTTTCATTACCTTAGAATGAGCCGTTTATATCTACATACGGAGCGACTCATGTTCACGAAGCCGTCCGCCATCATTTCTACAGTAGCCCAGAACGGACAAACCAAACACTGGCTCTAGATAAGGCGTTTTTACATTTTTCTGCCAGTGTAGTTCTACTACAAGCTTGGCGGACGGGAGAAGTTTCAGTTGATTGCAATCTGCAACCTCACCGCTAGAGGTCGCTAGATCCTCTACACTGTACCTTTAAGGATGAAGTAACAATTTTAATAATCAATTAATAAGGGCTGTCAAAGTTAACATGATAATCCAGTAATAAATATATTCATACATTGCATAAAGCAAGCATATTTGAAGACTCCCATGTTGATAAGAGCAATAAATACTTGACAAATCTCCCTTTAAGGTACATTTTGAACAACATTTTTACTTTAATCTGTTGTATATCATTGTAGAACTTGTACAGTATATTTTTGGGGACTGTTGGTTGAGAAAAACAACCAATGTGAAGACATCCCCTTGAGCTTTAGGAACTTGTCATGGGCATTTCTTTCCCCACAATTTTTGCCATTTTTTACATTCAATCAAAAAATAGTCAATAGAGTAATCGATAACGACAACAGTCATTTGTTGTAGCCATTAAGCTTTAATACTGGTGAGCACGTCTTTGTCATGAGTAATTTGCACTGAGGATTTGCCTCCAGCTTATGGGCACAGACGTGTGCAGCCATGCAGACGCTTTGTGTTTCGGATAGTATCAGAGGTCAGCTAAAACACCAAACACATTGACATATATGTAATAGCTGTAAGATTCCCGTGCACTGTATGCATCTCACCCTGCTGTTCTCACCCCGTGGTCGGTAGACTGGACAAGAGAGGCTCTTTTAGAGAAAGACGACAGTGAATTCCTGACAGGCTAAGGTTTCACTAACACTGACGCAACGTAATGAGGGAGCCAGAGGTGAGGCCTATCTCAGCACGTCTGTGTGGATTTCCCTGAGTGATTGATGTGTTCCAGTCAAATGAAGCAGTGGGCTGAGTGATATGACACTTGTCTCGCTGTGACACACGTGTTCGCAGCTAACGGTTATTGGTGTTGATGGGCCCCACTCCACTCAGCCAGCCAGGCACAGTTATTTTGATCCCTTGTTCTTTTATTTCTGTCCCCCCTCTTCCCTGTTTTCTGTCTCCTTGCCACATCAAATCAGAGTTTAGAGACGGAGGCAGGACCCTCAGGTACTAGCTTATTAAGCATCAGGAGCTGAGACGAGATGAAAGTAATAATGGGGACCAGACAGCTGGGTGGGCACCTAACATCCCAGGTAGGAAGTGACATTTGGGATTTTTCTGGTGAAAGGGACCCATGGCAGAGCTTATGTGGCTTCAAAATACATAACTGTCTGTGTTGTCAAATTGTCAGATAGAAGTTAGTCCTTTATTTTTATTAAGCAATGGGTTTTGGTATATTTGGCTGAAGAAGGTTTGCATTTTTCTGTTTGGGAGAGCTACATTCTCAGGGTTCTGTATTGTGCTAAAGGGATGCAGATAATTATTATTTTATAATGCATTAATCCTCCCTCTTTTTATTGCATTATTGAATTATTGTTTTGCCTGTGAAATTATGACAAAATAATGACAAATGGCCATCAAGATCCAAAAAGACCATTTAATTATTTTGCCTAGACAGCAGATAAAATTCACACAGATTAAATTTGCAATAATGAGACAGAGAAAAAGCTACTAATATTCACATTAGAGAGGCAGGAACTAGCAAATATTTGGCATTTTTAGCCATGCTAGCGGCGTGCTATGGGATGAGAATGACGGTTGATCAGTCGGTCCTCCACTTTGGTCCAGACTTTACCAAAGAAATTACCATGAAATCCTGTTCATACATTAAAGGTTCATCTATATATTCATTATACAGGATTGTACAATGAAATGCAGTCGGACTCGTAGCCCCCTCCACACTACACACAGAAAATGTATTAAACAAAACAAATGAAAACACTTTACATTACAATAGAATAACACAATAAGATATACAATACATAAACGGATAACAAAGGAAAAAAAAGGAAAACTAAATTATGACCAACTATCTGCAAAACTAATGACGTTCCCAGCAGCCTCAGCTATACTTTTTGTTTAGCGCTAAGTAGCAAATATTAGCATGTTGACATGTTTAACAAAGATAATGGTTAACATTTAAGCTGCATTCCATTTGAACTGGGAAGTCCAAATTTCCGAGTTTCTGAACGCCCCCCTGAAGTCGGATCTCCAACCTGGAAAGTTGGAAGAGCTTTACAAACTCCGACCTCAAAATCCAATGATGGCTGCTCCATGCCATTGTAATTTGTAAATTGTACATTTTTATTATTTTATTCTAACGTTTTTATCTATTCTTTTGTTTTTATCTATTCTTTTGTTATTATACAGTTTGTCTCGCACCAAAAATGCCAAAGAAAATTCCTAGTGTATACCTCTTACACCTGGCAATAAACACCATTCTGATTCTGATTCTGATTCTGATTCTGATTCTGATGCCTCAACAGTAAAAAAAAGCTGTAGTAATATACTGTTTATTAGCAGACCTGTCTTATTTCTGTCTCATTAAATTAGTCATACACGCAGTACTGTTCAACTTCTATCCGTGTACATGTTGCTATGGTGTTATATGCGCAAACTACCAGTGTAATGCATTGTTATCAACTGGTATTGCTAACAATGGCTAACCTGACCGGAGCAAACCCCATTAAGTTTTCTGACTTGTACTGGAACGCGGTCAACTCGGGTGTGATGTCATTCCCAGCTCCGACTGCCTATTTCTGAGGTAAATAAGCATCAGCATGTTAGCATTGTCATTTTTGGCATATTTGCATGCTGACGTGAGTATTTACCTCGAAGCACTGCTGTGCCAAAATGCAACCGCACAGAGCTCTTAGCCTTGTGACCTGATTACTGACTTGATAAATGTATTAAGGAGATGGTTGTCAATCTGTTTTTTGTCAATTAATTGATCAGTTGACTAATCATTTCAGCACTTCTGTAAACTGACAGCTGGTATCAATTTTACACGAGCGTAATCCACTGTAGTCACATTTTGATACCAATCTTTTTAATGGTTATTACTTCAACAAGTTAAACATCCCAATAGCGCTTTATCAGTTAATTGATTTATTGTATAATTTCTATGCAACAACTGGTGTGGAAACGAGTCTAAAGGCATCAGGCCGTTATCTTGCCGTCGTGACTCGAAACATTTCCGACATCAGATGCCCTTTCTTTCATTTCAGCAACCATGAATCAAACACCGACACACTCTAATGGTCTAATGACTAGTAATTGGATTAAAGTGATTCCAGATTGATCAGCATCTGATTCTGAAATTACTGTTGCCTTCGCGAGAGCTGCGCTGTAAAGTCTGGGAACCCTCAAGTCTTTTTTTTTTCCAATTTTTTTTATCCCCGTTAGATGTGGGCGACAGTTCCAGTGGTCACAAGACGGTCGCCATCAAACACTATCTGCTTCTGGTCTCTGTGACAGCTCTCATTATTGGAGGCCACCGAATAGTTACCAACTGATAAAAGCATATCGCACCGCGTGGAGGAAATTGAATTCTGGAGGACATAAATTCTGACTGCGAGAGTTCATAGTCAGAAGCTAATTTAAGGAAGATTAAATTAATTTCAGTGACATCCATTCTATCTTGACGAAGTCGGTACATAACATAATGTAGCTCTGTTGCCTTGAGATAAGAGGATAGTCATTTTAGACTGGGCACAGCAGTAGCTGAGGATCAAGCCCTAATCCCATTGCTGCAACCTTTTTTACAGAACGTCATGGAGGATACAGAGTGTCTGACAACCATTATTCAGTAAGGGGATTTTAAAAGTCTTTCAGTTTAGTGTGATAATTTAATTGACTGCTGACCCAAAGCCTCAGGACACAACTTGCCTCCATACACAGCCAGCTCAGTTTTCATGTTCAGTCATATTTCTTATTTTGTCTCGCATCAAAACCAGATGGCAATTTATCATTTTTCAAGAAAATCAAGTCATGCAATATCTCTCTAGCTGAGGCTGTAACTTTACATCGTGCTTCTTCTTTTGTTGTGGAACAATTATATTCTTGAGTTATGAATAAGTTGAATGAATTATATTCGATTCATGAGTCGCATGTTTGGTTGGAAGCTGCATTAATTGATTTATTTGGCCATTTGGGACATAAAATTTCAAGAAAATACAAGCTGACACACAGATCTTACATATTATCACCTAAAGCGGGGTTTAGGCTCGCCGTAGTGTTCCTGACGCGAGCCAAAAATGACATCATCAAATGTTGTGAATGCGCCACAAGTTGCCGCAGCGCTTGGTCGCGCATCTCTGAATTAGGCGCCCGCTGCGTGCGGAGGCTTTTCAGACATGACTGCCACAATAAGATAAGAGCAAATAACTTATAATTACTTTACTTTAAAAGCAGAAGATCTCTATTTTGTCAGCCGAATCAAATTGTTTACAGGATATTAAACTTTTCAAACTTCGTTTAATTGTGATACATTTAATATTTGACTCCTTTCTTTACAGGGATTGTATAGAGACGATAAAATATCTGAGACCAGCGTTTTGCCGGTAACACTCGTTGACTTCCTGGCGTTTCGGAGAATACTGCAAAGAACAATATGTTGAGCATAAGCGCTTTTGTGCGTGCTCGTACCTCGCTCGGCATCTGTGGAAGCCTGCGCCACAGTGCCTCACACGAGCATAAACAAAGCTTAATAGAGAGCCAAAGTCCTGATATCCCATATGTACGATGTATAAATGACCATCCTTATCTATACATCTAGAACCACTAGATGAGAACCACTCAACGTGTTATTGAGTAGGTTCTAAGTCTTTATTAGTGGTAATTTGTGTTGTGGGAATGTCACCGGGATTTTGAAGGAGGTTTCTGGAACAGAACCCGGATGTTCCTGTCTAACTTCGGTTTTCTATAAAGTTGCTATCTCTAACATGTTAGCAAACAGTTGCCTATTCACGCATCCTGCAGGCAGCAACATTGTCATTCATTTAAAGTCGTGTTTGTGTTCACCTGTTCAGCTCTTTTATCTTATCAAAAGTCATTACAAATCTTTAATCCCAAACTTTCAAACATAATCACCCTCAGTCTTAGGCACTGAATCCTGTTTACAACATGAAATCTATTGTATATTACCGTTCGTAGCATCCAGTTTGCCGTCATACTTCCACTGTGTGAAATATGGCCTTTTCTCTCAAGACACAGTCCTTGCGGTTGAGCTGTCTAAATGGCTAATGAATTACAGATGAACATCGACGCAAATTAATCTCCCAGAAGTCCCTGGGTAATATAGCAGCCATTTAAAACTTTAATCAATAACCCTGAAGTTGAAAGCGTGCAGGCGCCGCACTTGTTTGGTCACAATAAACAGTACGCAGACTGCAGACTCCTCTAAATCATGGTGACAAGCACAGTCATGCTAAATCACTGGAAGTGAAAAATAAATGTCTGCATAACTTTATCAGCGGTGTCTCCACGTTTCCTCCGGGAGCAGGATAATATCAGCAATAACAACAGTGGAAAAGAATGATTTATAATCTAAACTAATACTTCAGTCCACTCATATTGGTTGTTTTGGGTGTATAAATATTATATAATTATACTGTTTATAAATATCGAGTGGGCCAAAGCAACATTTCATTAAGTTTTATGCCTTAGTAAAGTCTAAATGTCAGCCAGTTTAATTTAGCATTTTAACGTACGTAATTAACTTTATGTAAACACTGTGTTTTCAGCTGCAATGCATTCACCACCATTATGTAACAATTAGAGCTGCAACGATTGAGTGATTAGTTGTCACCTATTAAATTAACTATTTTGATAATCGATTAATCAGTTTGAGTATTTAAAAAAATAAAATAAAAGTCAATTTCCAGCTTATTAAATGTGAATATTTTCTGGTTTCTTTACTCCTCTATGACAGTAAGCTGACTATCTTTGAGTTGTGGACAAAACAAGACGTGTGAGGACGTCATCTTAGGCTTTGGAAAACACTGATCAACGTTTTTCACCATTTTCTGACATTTTATAGACCAACAAACTAATCGAGAAAATAATCAACAGATTAATCAACAATGATAATAATTGTTAGTAGCCCTAGTAACAATGTCATTTTCATTATATTTCAGTTAATCAAATATGTCAAATTATGGACTTCAGTCATTATTCACACACTATTTATGGATAAATAACATATTTCAACAGATTAGAAATTATTTTACAATATATATATATATATATTATTAAACTATGCCTGAATACTGGTATTTATCACTGGGTAAAATATTCTAAACAAAATAAAATCGTCATTTTAGCTAAATCAACTCATAATTCTTTGGTACTGCATGGTTTGGTGAGCTTTACATTGTCAGTGATGATTTAAGTGTAATTGCGTTATTAATAGCTTTCCACACATTATTTTACCCCTATTTGATTGTTCTCTTTAACTCAGTGAAAGAGTCGGCGGATAGTTAGCACTCAACGCTAAGTGTCACGTCCTTTGGCTGTGTCACCCCTTGACACTATAATGACCCTGAAAGCCTAAAAATTGATTGCAGCATAAAAACGTCCATTTAATTCACTGTGATTTTGTCTTCTTGACATATCGGCAGAGCTTCTTTGAGTATCTTTGTTGTTTCTTCCATGAGGTAATGGATAGTACATCTGTGTTTGAGATCGTTATACCTCATATTTCATAAACAGGATTTTATTAATGTAGAATTACGACATGCAAAAGATAAAAGTTTTTATTTGCTCTCATGTACCAACATATTGGATACACTATATACCGTAAACTACACATAGTGCCCAAATTGCTTCCATACTTCCATACTAATGCCTCTTAAATTGTCTGCAGACGCCCATGAATGTCAGACAAATACGCTCTTTTCTTCTCTCACTGACACAATAACATTTTCTCACCCTCCTACTCATCTTCCTTGTTCTCATGAATTTGGACCTGGTCCTCCTCTCCAACCTCAGACAGATGATGTGTAGACGCAAGCTCTGCCTTTCCCTCATCCATCTCTTCCTCCCACTATCCCTTTCCTGCACTCCATCTTCCAGAACTGTAACCTACGGTCGCCAGCTGTGCAGGGAGCCCCAGAGTGTATTTACGGCGAGCTGCACTTTATCACACACAGCTGCACAGCTGCCAACTTTACTCGGGGCGTTCTTCAGCCTCCCTGCCTCTGGCCATGTTTTTTTTTTTTGGTTGCCGGTGAGATCCTGCACCGCTGCTGCTGCATGTTCCTTTCTCCCCAGCTGCTGCCCTGCTGGAGAAGGTGGGGTGAACTGTTAATGGCCTGTAGAGCACAAACAGCGGTGCCCAGCCACTGCCACTGGGCAGGCTTACAGCACACCCTCCAGTAAAAACACAAAACAAATGGCACCATTCAGAGTTTTACCAAGTAAATAATTCTTGTCATGCAGGGTTTAACTTAACAGTGCTCTTCCTGTCTTCTAACTTTCCACAAATTCAAGGATGTATTGATTGTTGCTGCTTCTCTCTGCTGGCTTCTTGTTGATATTTTGATACAGCATTAAAATATCTGCCCCCATGTTTGGCCCTGTAACTGCATAAATCTGTCCCGAGACTGCAGGGGGCCTTGTGATGAGCTGCCTCCTTCCCTGCCGACCTCTTGTCCCCAGGCGGACAGAGTGGAATACATTCCCCCCTCTCCCTCTTATAGGGTCCCCAGTGTCCTCACAGCCTATCAGGACGGAGAGATCTCCACCCCCTCCCCCCTCTTAACATATCAGGAGCCGTACATCTTCCGCTGGTGCGGAGCTTTATGCAAGGTGACAGCTCCTCACACTTCAGTGTTCGGATCACCTCAAGTAGCTCAGATATCGGAAAAAATGAGCACACTTCCCACCGCGGTGACCAAATGTAGATTGACTGAGGGTATCCGCAGGCCGCGGCACCCCTATCCTCCTGTCCTGACAGAACAGGCCTGCTGGTAACTCTCTACATAAGAGAGAGCGGAGTCTGGAGACACATCAGAGGGGAAAGCTGGCTGCAGACCGAAGAGGGGGGGCGGATGGTGGTGGTGGTGGAGGGGAGCAAACACTTTGAAGCCATCGGAGGTGATGTCAAGTTTGCTTAGACTCAAGGATGGTGTTTGAATATGCTGGCCACTAATATGGCACCAGTATCTCTGTCCTCATCTCTGTTTTCTGTCACTATGTACAATCTGGGCTCGTCTCCTCGGCTCCTGACAATGTCCTTTCACATCATGTTATTGCACACTCGGAGCTGCAGTCAGCAAGCCGTCACTCAACTTCTTTGTCTGAAAGTCAGGCCCGTTTTTGCCGTTAATGCATTCGGTGCCTGTATAAAAGTGACGGGGAATACGCTATCTGCTTTCCCATCAGGAAATCATTGGCAGTGGAACTGCAATATCACTCACCGCTCGCGTTGTTTACACCCGGATGTATCTACATTCTCCAGGATCTGACAAGTGGCATTTTGCGTGAAGTGATTTAAATCGACGACCTAACCTGCTGCTCAGGAGGTCTTTTTATGCACAAGAATCCAGGCTTTTTTTCCCTCCAAATATCTATAATGTATACATCAGCGCAATACACCAATATAATTTCCCTGCCCCGGGCAAAAACGCACTCGTCCACCAATTTTTCCTGAGCATGTAAATATTTTTTATCCCCCACGGGTTTGTTGTTTTTGGTGTGTTTGTGTAAGGTCAGCTCACCCTGAAACCTTGCTGGAAAGAAGCCAAAACCTAATATTTTAAAAAAGCATTTTATATTTCTTCTAATTGCAAAGTTTGTGTTAAAGTCATGGCTCAGCAGCATACTCCGTTCAGCCAGTGATCCCTTTAAAGAGTACTCAATCTGTCTGTCTAGACATTGTCCCGAGGCAGAAACATTTTGAAGGTCAGACTCGAAAAATTGTTCATATCCTGTCTTTTTTGTAACATTAAACAGAGCAGCTTTACATCTCCGGTAATGGATTTCTTTCTTGTGTAGATTTCTCATAGAATTTATGTAGTGAAAAGTGGTTTTCAATTAAAAATGGTAAATTGTTGTTCATGTACAGAGCACCATCCTTGCTTTTGCCTCATACAATGTGTATCTACCACCTCAAAAGCCGCGGTTTAGCAGAGAGGTCGGGCATTCGTTTGTTGAATTTCCACCATTTCTGAGTTCATTCATTCGGTTGTTCGCAGAGGATAAAATCAGACATCACTTTATGGCCACAGAGCAATCAGACACAGCCCTCCAGTGTCTTCAGCTGACTCTTCTGGCCCTGTCAAGTCCTCCTTCAATCTGGGAGTCTGAGCAGTCGCGTGGAGGTTGACATGATTGCCTTTAAGCAGCCCCTCTTAGCCAGTGACACACAGCTGCAGCCAGGCACCTCTTCTGACAGTAAGAGCACCATGATGGATTGCCTTGCCAAAACTGCTGATCAAAGAAGGTCAAAGTTCAGATGTGTGTCTGGCTGCAATAGGCGTGTGCAATCACCAGAGATGACTTTTCCTCAAACATCCGAGCGTAAGGCCGAATTTTTATTCCTCTGATAGCTGCCTGATTGAGCTGCAGAGTAATTATGTCATCAATTATTGGGATTTTATCAGATATAAAAAAAAGCTAAAAAGCTCATGTGTCAAGAATATTTGAGTTTATCGATCCGGAGGGTTCAACTGAGCCTCAGAATGATAATAAAGTACAAGCTTCATGCTTGACACTATGCCAATATTGCAGCAAATACTGATTACTCTTTGACCAGTATTCATACGCATATTAATACACATAAAATGCCATCTTTGGGCTGCGAGAACGCTCTGTTGAAAAGAGCAGACGTTTAAAAGTTTCTGACATGTGTCGCGCTACCATTGAGACACTGCCACTGATGTAGGTGGAGCTGACAGCGTCCCGGCCATTGAAGATGGCTCTGGGACATACCAAGTTTGGTATGTGTCAGCTCTCATTGTTGTCAGGATGCATCCTAAGTGAAGTCGGAATATGTAAACAGCCTCATTAAAAAGGGAATTCATTTGGAACATTTTTGGGTTGAGTGATGGGAAAACGTTTTTGATGTTTGCCCTCGCTCTCCTCAAAACACTTAGGTGGGTGAAATAATCCAGATACTACACACCATTTAAAGAATAGAGTATATTATTGACGATAACAGCACACATTTCCTCCCCTGGAAGGCATTCACAGTGTTACACTCGGTTGTACCAGTGGGCTACCTCTGGTTCTGAAAAGTGAAGCCAATGCGAAAGTGCCTTCAACTTGCATTCTTTCTAATAGCCAGCAGGGGGCGACTCCTCTGGTTGCAAAAAGAAGTCAGATTGCATAGAAGTCTATGAGAAAATGAGCCTACTTCTCACTTGATTTATTACCTCAGTAAACATTGTAAACATGAGTTTGTGGTCTCAATATTTAGTTTCAAGTCTTCTTCAATACAGCATGATGTTCATTTAGTAAATTATGGTCCCATTTAGAGTCAAATAGACCATAAAGCAGGGGATGCTTTAGGGCGTGGCTACTTTATGAACGACAGGTTGCTACCACGGTTTTGTCCGGTCTGGGTGTTGTCAATGTTTTCGCCTTACAACTTTATCCCTTTCACAGTGTGTTTTCAGTCCATGAAAGTTAATTGTAACATTTTGGTCGCCTAAAAATCAGCATTCGGTTGTGCTTAGCTCCACCTTCTCGTGTCACTTCTGGTTCATGGCTATGGTCAAATATCAAGATGACGATGGCCAAAATGCCGAACTGGAGGCCAAAAAAAGAGAGTTAGCCAGAGAAGTTCAAACCTCTCCGAATCCGTTCGATCACCCCACAAGCATAATGGTGCCTTAAATATAAGAAAATGTAGATTCAAGTGTGTCCAACGCTTAATATATAATACACATGACCTGACAAGAGCAATTTCACAATATGGGACTTGAATTCTTTAAGATAATGTGAGTCAGGAGGAAATGAAGCAGAGTGAAGTATCCCTATCTAAAGATCCTGGCTGGGGTGGGAGACTTTTGCGGTCGAGGTGACTAAGGAGTCTTATTTCTGGGCCAGATTCACATTAGTGACATTTATCATTGAGAGGGAAGATGGTATAATTAGCTTGTCAGTCTACTTTAGGCTGAGCTGGCGCTCTTTGTGAAGAAGAATGGACTGCAAGCCCAAAGAGCTGACAGCCAGTCGATAATGTGGCAATTAATGTCATAAATAATTCTAAAGCCAATTATATTTAAATGGACCTCACCCTCTAAAACAGCACTTTATTTCCTATCACTTTATGATGTGTTCTGTATCAAACAGCAGGAGCAGATTTTCTTTTTTTTTAAATTTCTACATATGGCCGACATATGGCAAAGCCATAATGTGAGGCATAAAAATCAGAAGGGCCATGCAGGAGATTTATTTGTTGATTTAGTTTGCTGTTGACTTATGAATGTCTTCCTTATTGCTGAAGCATCACCTGCGGTAAAAAGCAAATACAAAGTGTAAAACCACTTTTAATCAAAATTATATTGCCTCCATGTTGCTGGCTGTACGAAATGTCTTGGGCTCTTAAAGAATGTGAGTAATTTAATGGCAGTAGTGGTTAAATATATCAAATGCTCCCTCCGGCCTTGGGAGGGTCAAGCCCAGTGTGATATATAGAGAAGACTGTGATGGCTGAAGGTCGTGTCAGCTTCTTCTGCATAATGCATGAATCCTGTAACTCTCTCCGACTCCAATCTTCTGAACCTGAACCTTGGGATGAAAATTTTACTAAGTAAATCAGCGAGCATGCTGGCATTTCTATTAACCTCCAGTGTGGAACTGACACAAACATGAATCACAGTAAATAATATCTTGCAAATTGTAAATCATGTTTACAACTTGTGCTGAGAAGTGATATTATTGCATAGTGCCATCTGTTTGCTGTTTGTTACTGCTAATTTATTTGCACAGACGCAGAAGAGAAGGGTGTTTTACATGTGCAAAATTACAATTTAGCATAACAAATATGGGAAAAGCACTGATTGCTGATGCTTAACAAAATTACATTTACCGCAAGCATTTATTTACCATACCCACAAACTACATCTTAACAACATCCACAGATTGTATTTTATTTTGTTATATCAAAGTAGCAATATTCTATCATTATGCAGGTTGTATTTTGCTTTTGGTGAGTGGTATTTCCCACTTCAAAGATGAAAATAGCCAAGAGCTTTGATTTATGCATGCATGGAGTGAAACAAAAGAAAAGGAAATGTTGACCTTTACAGGGAACATAAAGGGTCAGTGCAGCAACTGTGCCTTAGAGGCAAATTGCCTCCCAGTGCCGTCGATCTGTCCTTGCAACCAGGATGAAATTCTTATCTTTTGCCATTTGTTTTCTGTTTTAACGGTAGAAATGTGGAGAGGCACAATGTTTCTCTCTGCGTACAGGTCACCTCGCAGTAGCTATTAAAAAAAAAAAGCAGTGACGGAAATGTTAACAGCAAAGTTTTGCTTAATTTAAATACGATTCAGAAAAATATATTCAAACGGCAGCGCTCAGAATCTTTACTTTGTTTCAGACGCTGCGTGCAAGTCTGCTAGCTCTCCTGCCCTCCTTCATTTCTGTATCAAAGGGTAAACTAATGCAAAATGTATATGGCCCGTGGCACAAAAGATGGTGGTGCGGCTCGGTACAGGAAGATCTGTGTGCTAAAAGCTTGAAACATCTGTGTAAACACATGGCCTTTTTCCAACCATGTAGTCAATGTTCTCATAGCCTTAAGATAGATGTCCAAGGCAATATACCTTGCCCCGGGGCCATGCTGGAATGGCTTTGAACATCTGAAAAACCTTGAGCTTCAAGCAATATCCACTTTCAATATTCCAGCTTGACAGCAAAGCATAGAAGAATTCAACCCATGGCTTTTATTTGACTCTTTGTTGATCGATCGTGGAAATGCTTTGGAAACGATAAGAATACAGAAGTTTTAATGATGCAGTGATGTCTTATGGTTGTTTTTTTGCCAGATTATTTTCAAATTTAAAGTGGTTTTTTTTATAGAACAGTGTTTGGAAAGGCAGAGACAAACAGAACAAAAAAACAGAGGACCTTCTGTCTTTGTTGTTGTTCTTTAATTCTGTTAATAGCCCAAGGTAAAGATTTATCTGCTCTTGTCAATTTACCTCAGCCTCAATATAAAGCACCAAGGTCACTTTTTCCTTGCCTGGCCCACAGGATTAAATTGTCATGTCACTCTAATAGGCAGCACAGGGAATCATTAGTCCAGCTCAGCTGCCTGACTTATAGGCATTTCAGTCCAATCATGGGAGTGTGCCGCCACAGGCCAGCCAGTATTGACACTGTGTCAGGACTGAGAGGGGACGCCTTAATCAGCCAGGACACTCTCAACATTGATTTGACAAGCTGTCGTAATGACCCCCTTGTTTTGGTAAAGGATCACTGTTTATCCAGGCTGGCATTGATGCACTCGGAGTGCTGCATTGTCATGGAAACTATTATCACCAGCCAAGCCTGTGCAGCTGGACAAGAGTTGTGTTCAGTGGGGACCATGGATTTGTGTCTGTGTCTGTGTGGATCCATGCCCAGAGCCCAGTGTGACTGGTAACTACATGTAGTGACTGTAGTTTGAAGAGAGGTCGCTCAACTAACGTTAATCCTGTTGGATTTATGAGCTCCATGGGCGAAAATACATTTTAATACACTGCTTTAGTTCTGTGGGAAATCATTCGGTAATCTCTGAAGCATCAGCAGACTGAGAGGACCTTTACAAGTCTTGTTAAAGAAATGTCTTTTACGTTGTCAATCATAAATCTGTATGCTGCCGCCAGCAGTTGGTTTCAGTTGAACAATCTGTTGCTAGTTTTCATGCACTCTCAATCACAACACTTGGTGTTAATACTGAAGAATATACCAGTTTGTAATCCTATTTATGTGACTTTTTATTTTTTTTAAATTAGCTTAGCTTAGTTACAATCTTCCCCCCTTGGTTGGGAATCACTCAGCTACAGGTAGGCTGTCAAAAACCATAATTCAATATAGTTATATGATACTACAGTTAGATTTTACATCGTCCCTCCTTGGTTTTTCCTCTGGGTTTCAGTTTATTATTACTAAACTAGAAAATCTGTAGTAATCATTGTGATTTAACTCAAACATGACATGTACAAATGACTGTGTTTCGGCTCCTTTTATGAGCTTTTATGCGATATTAGTTGATAAATAACCTTAATTATTGAGACAATTACCACCATAATTTGACAGAGCACATGTATAATTCTGCTCAGTACATCACTGCATAGCACCTTTTATTTAAAAAATCCATTAAATGAATACAGATTTCCTTGTAGTTGATATAATCAGGCGTGATGGTGCGATGGCTACATGTGTTTGTTTACTAAGAAGGTGACACTGCCGCTGGCAGGGGGATCAGGGAAATCAGCGGCCCTCTCTGCGAGGTGTTAGACTGTAAATATTATTGGCATGCTGACAGTCTCCCACAGAGCCGTGGTGTGTAAAATCGTTAACAGGCAACACGATGGGCCCTCTCTATCCCCAAGGTGAGAATGTGGAGAGTGTTTTTATCAGCCATTATCCAGAGGGTTGCGCCGAGGTGTCCCGTGTCACATGATCAGTCTGGCAATCAGAAAGTACAACAAAGGAGAAGCCTTTATATATGTCGCCCCTCTTTGATAGATACATGTGTAGAATGTGGCCTAGTACTATGTTCTGTGCTGAGCAGGTATAGACAGTAACTTCTTAATAAATGACATGAAATAATGTAGAACACAGTACATCAGCTTTTAATTTGTGAAAATACAAAATGAAATCATGTACAATTTTTTATGTACAAGCCTATTTGTACAAGACAATAAACTGTATTTATTATTGGGTATTATGACATAGTCAGAAATATCAACTTAGCACTGTTGCATTGTATCCACAAGTCAGTGTGCTAAAAAGAAATTCACAAAATAATACAAACTAGACTGCAATGCCAGATGTCTCTCAACCCCACAAGTACTGTCAAACAAGAACACACAAGAAAGAAATATTTTTACATTAAGCTTTACAGATTTCTTCGAAGAGTACATAAAATGAATTGCTATCAGGCTCTGACATTGACGATGGATCATTTAAAACTTAAATTTAAGACTTAAATTAAACTTTACTACCGTTCTAGTTATCTCCAGGGAATTGCAGCCTTGTATTACGAAATTCAAAAGACTAGTCTTTAAAAAGAATGATCTGAGCATTTCTCAGTCTCAAAGCAAAAGTAAATTTGCTTAAATTCAGCTAAATTAGAGGCCTCTTTTCGCAGCAGTGGGTCTTCTGGAGTCCTCCTTTGGCTTCGGCACTGCCTGGCACATTACTGGCACTGAGGGACGGATGGTTTGGATTTTCTCCATGCCAGTAAAAATGTCACAACCCTCTCTCTTTTCAAATCCAACATGAGTCCTATGAAGCATCCTCTGTGGATTAAGCTTGCAATTTTGTTTTTCCTTTTACCTTTCCTTTCCCTTTCATTGATTCTGAAGTAAAGTGACATCAGTGCCAATATAGCTATGATTTATGATTTAAATAAGACAAGACAAGATTAATAACCACTCTGGACTCATGTACGGAATGAAACAAATGATCTGTGCTTCAATAGGTGTGTTTGTTTTATGAATATATCCGATATGTAATCGATCATCAAGATGGTTTCAGAACACATAAATAGCCAAAATAACTTTTTTATGATAGAGCTGTTTTTCGTATATCTACAAAAAGCATGTCTGTTTATGGCATTAAGATCGGTCATGGAGTACATACAAGCGCTTTATGGCCTCCAAGACAATCCTGTGTCAGGCAGTGCTTACAACCAAAGGAGGACTTAACGATGCCCACTTCATGCGATATGAGGCCTTCACATTCAATTCATCTACATATTTAACATATGGTGCCATGCTATACCATAGTATTTAGCTTCGCCATCTATTGTGCCTTAAGTAAATTAATATCTCTGCCACCGTATTATAAACTGTGTGAGATTGTTGGTTATATTCTAACAACGAAACAGCTCTATCATATTTGGCTATTGTCAAAAACGAAGAGAAGAAAAAAATAATATTCCTAAAGCTTTACCCCTGGAGAAACTTTGCAGATACTTAAAAGCTTGACTTAATATGATTTCTGGGGGTTTTGGACATTGCAACCAAACAGCGACATGAAAACAGTTATAACAAACAACTCAAAAAGGCAAAGATAAGACAAATATATAAATGGATAGAGATAAGGCTGGAGCCAAATGCCATTTACACATGGACGCTGGCCATCTTAACTGTCACAAATGTTGTGAATTAGCTCCAAATGGCAAAGGAATCACTGAGAGTCAGTCACTGACAATGCCATTGTGGTGGGATCGCAGCTGAATGTAAAATACACATTTTTAACATACTGTACAAAGTAACTCTGCAACACAGGGTGACGTCAATGCAGTAGTAGTAGTTGTTCATCAACAGCTTTAAAAGGCAACTTTTACAATTGCAAAACTTGATCAAGTTATAATAATCACCTCTTTTAGTAGCAGTAGTCATTTTTTACATTGCTGTTTTTCTCTTGCAAGTGACCCTCATTCCCCAAAATGGAACAAAAAAGTCATGGAGTCTGGTCACCACTAAAGATTAGTTGTGCAAACTAATAGTTGAGTGGTTGCTGACATTTGACTACGATTGTCTTCATGTATATTTCATGTTTGATTCTAAATCTGCTTGTACAATAAGCGTGCTGCAGAGATGAATGAGGAAAAAGCAGTTTGTGTTCGTCTCATCTAATGTCGATTGATGATTTTGTGTTTGCAGATGACCCCGAATCCCAGTCTGACACCTACACGACGAGTCTTCTGGGTCCAAGCGTCCAGGTGTCAGCGCGGGTCCGGAGCTCAGCACTCGTCTTCTGCTTCTCTGATGGGTGGAATCAAGCTGCTCGTGGATTTATACTGACTGACTTGGTTGATGGCGAGCGTATTCACAGGCTTGATCTGTATGGTCCTCAGGCGGGTGCTCTCTGGCTCATCTGTAAACCATGTCTTTTCTGTAGAAGAGGAAAAATCATAGAGACAAAGAGGAGGGACATTAGACAGTTAATGCTACATGGAAGTCAATTACAATGTCACTGTTTTTCAAGTGCACACAGAACATAGGGGGGACATTGTATATTTTAAAAGACATACTCATTTTACTTGTAGAAAGAAATTCTGCATGATAAAATATGCTCCAAGATTTTTTTTTTTGTCAACTCAGTGTTCCATTGTCCCAATTTTAACAAAATAATTCATGGTATTATATTGTATGAAAAAAAGTCATAGTATAGTAGGTCGACAAAAGTCATAAAAAAGTCAAAGTATGTCAAAAAAATTCTGAAAAAACGTTGTTTGGTATGTCGGAAAAAGTCATAAAAACGTCACTTTAGTATGTTGAAAAAAGTCGTAGTATAGTATGTCGAAAAAACTCAGTGTGTCGAAAAAAGTCAGAAAGAAGTCGTAGTATAGTATGTCAAAAAAAGTCATACTATAGTATGTTGACAAAAGTCATAAAAACGTCACTTTAGCATGTTGAAAAAAGTCATAGTATAGTATGTCGAAAAAAGTCAGAAAGAGTCGTAGTATAGTATGTCGACAAAAGTCATAAAGTATACTATGTCGAAAAAAAGTTGTTGTATAGTATGCGGAAAAAAGTCATAGTTTAGTCACTCATATCATGGCTAGAAATGTTTTTTTTATAAATATATCATACTGCCATTTAAGCATGCTGTTTTGTTGGGTCAGCAGACATGCAGGTCACCAGTTAAACAAAATCTATATTCAAACTTAACTGTACCAAATTAGAAGTTAATACTTTTAACTTCACAGTTCATACTGTCAACGGTTTTATCTTTTTGAGGGGCTTCAGGCTTTTGGCTTGATGCAACTTTCCTTTCTTAAAGAAGGGAATTGATAGTCTGGCTTAATATATTGCTGGTGATTCATCCACTTGGCAATGTCCACGGTCATGCATTTTCATCAACATGACTTAAGGCAGTGGTGCTGCAGTACATTAGCACATATGCCAGTAGATACAGGTTGCCAAATAATAAAACATGAAACATCACTTGATACAGAATAAAGCGAAGTAGCATCAAACCATTCAGTTGCAATCACACATTCTGCAGTCAAACCTACAGCGAGATGTACTGCATAGGTCATAACCATGCGGTCCTGATGCAGTCATTTGGAAACACTAAACTACTTGGCTTTCATTCAGAGGGCAAAATGTCAGCAAGGACATGACCGTGTTCAATGCATTATTTAACATCATGCATAATCATTCACTTCCATACCTTGGCCCACTCTATTCATCCTTGTTGCACTTTGGAAAGAGAAAGTAGTACACTAAATGTAAGCTAAATGGGAAATGCTAGTATGACCATTAACAGAAACGGCACAGCATAATGATCAGAGGTATGATAAAGGCATATGCTCACATTACATACGGATGTGGAGTAGATTAAAGAGTAGGGGGCAACCAACTACTCAACAAAAAAAAAAGAAAAACAACATTTCAGAAAATCTTTTAGTGCCATCACTATGCATCTACCCACTGTAGCATGTGTCAAGCAGCCATATGGTATCCATGCCTGTTGCCAAAGCAATTGGAAGGATGATGTTGTCCATGTTTTAGGTGCAATTCAGAAACCCAATGAACAACATGCAGTTAATAAACCAAATGCGTTATATAATCTACTTGGATCAGCACAAAACAAGCAACTTCAAATAAATGTATTTCCGTTTTATGTGAAATGCAAATGAATTTGAGCAGCTAGAACATGTTTTTATTTCACATGAGAACAGACTACTAACCATAGAAAGATTGCAGTGTTCATTCAGCAGCTGTGAAAATGTCACATGTGCTCATTCATATTTTGAATGAACAATCAAAGAATATTTGAATGTGAGTATTTTCCCATCGAAACAATATTATATTAGAAAAGACTTGAAGAATGCATACCTCTGCCGATTCTGCGGAATCCTCTAAATGTGTCAGTAATTGAAAATGTTTAGATATTTGTAATCAAAATGCACAATAATGCTTATTAACAATAGCTCTACTTCTGCTATACTATCACTTTTTAAATTAAATATAAATCATGGATAATTGACTTTTTTATGATATACTATATAATGGAATTTTGATGGCATATTATACTATGAATTTTTTATGACATACTATACCATGACTTTTTTACGTACTATGACTCTTTTCATGACATTTTTCAACATACTGACTTTTTTTTTTTTCGACATACCATACTATGACTTTTTTTTAACATTCTATACTATGACTTTTTTCAACATGCTATACTGACTTTTTATGACATACTACACCATGACTCTTTTCATGACTTTTTTCGACATACAATACTATGACTTTTTTTCGACATGCTATATTTTGACTTTTTTTATGGTATTTTTTGACGTGATATACTATGACTATTTCCACAACATTTTTATGACGTACTATACCATAACTTTTTTTTCAAGATACTACACCATGACTTTTTTCAATATACTATACTATGACTTTCATCATGACTTTTTTCACAACTTCTTTCGACCGTGGATCAATAAAATAAAATGCATGCATTTCATGTCATATTCACGGTCTGCACAAAATGTTTCTCACTTTGGGAAACTATGCTGCAAACCCTTACGCACATTAGAATAATAATGACTTGTATCGCTCATATTCAAACACATTGCTTCACAATTCAGGATAAAATCAAAAGATCATTAACAGGGTAATAAT
Organism: Sebastes fasciatus; assembly: GCF_043250625.1. Classification (NCBI taxonomy): domain Eukaryota; kingdom Metazoa; phylum Chordata; class Actinopteri; order Perciformes; family Sebastidae; genus Sebastes; species Sebastes fasciatus. Next base: position 17,553,932 of record NC_133814.1, read on the forward strand.
GGCCCAAATGTCAATATAAAAAATTATAAAATTCATCAATCAAAAAACATTTAAATCAAGTTTATAAATGCACCTTGATTGAAATTTTACAGATGGCTCTGTAGACCGCAAAAATAATCTATGACTGAAATTGGTAAACAACCAAAATGAACAAGGTTACATCCCTCGCCTTATGTTTCATGTCCACCTTATCATTTCACCTGCAGGTGAACCACCACCCTCTCAGTGTCTAGTGGATGTACTCATTATGATGTGCTGGGGTTCTTATGAGGCATTCAGTTCTTGTTTAACTGGAGTGAGAGCTGCATCTGTATTTTTGACAATAATGATGCAGTTCTGCACTTCTTTGAACCATGACCCTCAGAAAACACTGGGACGGTTTGTAGCAGAATGTAAAAACACATGCGGTCGCTTATTATTATCCAGTCTCTGGTAAAAATTTAATTACTGGTAATCCATGAAGTAAGGATAACCATATTATTAGATAGCCAAATGTTCACTAAAATGGCTTGAGAAAAAAGAATATATATAAAATAACATGGAAATGTAACATTCACATGTGAAAACAATGTAATTATAATGGTGGTGTAACTTTATTAATAACTGACATTTTGTACTTGCAAATATATTGACATAATTAATACTTCATTGGGCAAATAACATTTAAGTAAAGCATTTGAATGTTAATGGAAATCAAAAGGCATTGAGAGAACACGATGCTCCTTATTTCATAGACATGACATACTATGAACTCTTAAGACATAGAATTTAAAGTGCAGTTCAAGTACAATAAGGTTCAGGTTAAATTTAAACATAACAAAAAAATTTCAACAAGGCAAAACTTGGAATGATGTAAGATGGAGAAACCCAGTGAGCTTTATCACAGAGGTGATATAGAGGTGAGTTATTTACACAAGAAAGCATAGTATAAGTAAAGTAAAAGGTCTCGAAATGTTTCTGCTGTATTGTATATTATGTTGGCCAATGTTACATGTATAAAAAATACCTTTTTTGTTTTGTTTTAGGGCCCTTCCTTCACATTTTAAACAAGATGGCATCATCTCAAACTGGAAAAGTTTTAATTACTTGGAGTAGGCCCTGTGTGTGCAGGTAAGAACACTACAGTGAAATCAGCACTGACTTTTTAAATGGTGAAAAAAACTTAACTGGTGAGCCTAAATAACTCAAATGACCAGTTAAACTATATTCAATAAAACTTAGATAAAAAAAAGCCAATAGTTAATTGTCCACTAACAAAATTTAGCTTAGGTCTAGAAACAATCACTACAAAGCCCTTTTAACTGCAGAGGGCTTTTGTTTGGGTTTATAAAATAAAAATAATATGTTACATCATGACAAAATTACCCTGCTACTCAAGAATGACAATTACTCACAGCCCCGGTAAAATGCACTCTAGTTTTTGGCATAAGAAATGTAGAAGTATGGAAAAATTCAGAAACACAGTAACAACCAATTGATGGAAAGGAAATCCAAAAAAAGCTTACTGCTTGGCGGCCCTCAGGAAAAACAGAAGCCCTTTGAGGCTGCCAACTTTGCCCTATGCCATGGGATGACCCTGCTCAAGGGGCAAACCACGCTATACTGCATGGGGTTGTTGAATGCAAACTAAGACACACAAGTAACACATAGGCCTACATACACATTCAGACAAACATACACACATCGACACCCAGACATGTTACAGTCTGTTTGCAAAAGGACACACAGGACAGTAACTGTTCACTGACACATAAACAGAGAGCTTTAGAGTGGCACATACTTTTGTTTTGAGTCCCTGCTTTTGGCGCGGTTGGTGCGATTGGTGGTTGGGATAGAGTGGACGGAGGAGCTCTTTTTGCTGGAGGAATGGGACGAATGGGAAGAGTGGGAGAGGCTGGTTCGAGACTGGCCAGCATTGTGGTCAAACTGCATCAGGCAGAATATCAGGTCTGAGGGCACCAACTCAAACGCATATGGTGGATTGGTTATGACGTACCTAGAGGAGAGAGGGAACAGATGGGAGACCAGTTCTAAAGTTAGCATAGGCTTTTTTTGTGGCGGTTTTGAACATCTAAATGCAGGGAGACATTAAGTCCGTACTCACCGTTTGGTACATTGGCTTTGTGCGTTTAGATGTGCGTCTCGTAACCGATAGATGCCAAAGCACAACATGTTGTATGTTTTCAGGGCTTTACAAAACAGGTCACCATAACACCCACCATCCTGCAAGACAGAGACAACAAAACAAAAATCTGTGATAGAGATCAAAAATACATAATTTACATGGACTAAATATAGCTCCAGTATCAAAAATGAGTCTTGAACTGATAATTATTTTTCTGATTCACATGGTGAATTAAGTAGTTTGAAGCCATGTGCAAATTTTTCAGATAACCCTATATGTCGAAAAATGTCATGTGAAAAAAGTAATTGTATAGTATGTCAAAAAATGTTTGTCATAGTGTAGTGTGTAAAAAAAAAAGTCAGAGTATAGTATGTCGGAAAAAATGTCACATTATATATTATGTCAAAAAACAAATGATAATATAGTAAGTTAAAAAAAAGTCATATAGTATGTCAAAAAAAAAAAAAAGTCATAGTAAATATGTCGGAAAAAAAGTCAATATTGTACATCGGAAAAAAACTCATCTTATAGTATGTTGAAAAAATTTAAAAGTCATGGGGGAGTAAACAGAAAGAATCTCACAGAGCTACAGTATTGTCACTGAGTTGCTGTGTTAGCATGTTTTCAGCTTTCTACTGTTTTGTTCGTAACTTACCTGTGAGTAACACCTGCGTCAACAAGCCTTTAACAACTCCTATTTTGCCACTTTCTGGTGATCTTCGCTGTAGAAAAGATCTACCACACTGGTTAAATATGGCGTATTGCTTATGTATGTTGATATAGCTTTAGTGTTGTTGAGGAGGAATCAGCTCAACATGTAATAGTATTTTGCTTGAAATAAACATATACTGATATGCATCAAAGTGCAATATATATCAAATACTTTATATTTCAATATGGTAACACACCATTTATAAAACTTAAATATGTATGTGGATTTTATTCATATCATTTTTGTATTTAACTTTTCACATTTGTTTTTGCTGTTTTAAATTGGACAACATCATATTATATACTGTATGTAAATCCCTGTTACTTATCTCAGCTCTGAATCACAGCTGTCCCTATTAGTCTGAATCCTTTCACTAAAGTCATCTCCCACAACACGAGCGGACAAAGACGTGCGTAGCCCTTTGGTTTGACAAAGACCAGTCACTTACCCCGAGGTCGGCGAAGGGCCCGTCGTACAAGGCCAGCTGTGCCACACGACACCTGTCCCTGTTCGCCAGCGTCTGTGGCGTGCTGTAGCCGCCCCGCAACGCGTTCTCCTCTGCCAGCAGCCCCTCCAGCTCCGGCGTCGCCCCGCCTGTTACCAACGTCCGGATCAAGGTGAGGATATTATCATTGAAGTATGTCTAAAGGAATGAAGGTAGAGAGGGGGTAAATCCTTCAGCAAACGCCACCAAAGTCACAACTGAGCCTTCTCACAGTGCCGGCCGGGCCGAATGGTGCTATCTAACCCTGCCCTGTTGTGTCACATTGCTCTGCACACTGAGTGAAAAGACAGGAGAATCCAATTACTGCAGGTTACTCTCACTCCCATCAGAGAGAGAGACACGGGAGATCCATGTACACATTCATGCTGTGCTGTCCAGGCATTTCTCACAGATAAATAGCAGACAATTATGTGAAAAAGTCAGTTGTACATGTTAAGCCTGAAGATACTTTCCTCGGTGAGGCTGCTATCTTTTTTAATTCTAACCAGTTACTGCTTTGTTGATTTTAACAAGGGCAAATGTCTGCGCCACAGTCTCTTGTCTCCCCCTGCTTGTACAGCACAGTGACATCTCCCTTGGCTGCTGACAGCACTATTGACTAAGATGATGGATGAGGGCTGTCCATTAGGTAGCATTACCTTTGTCTACACTGGAGCGCACTTGAAGGCAGCTTTGTTCTAACCTCACTCAAACTGAAAGGCGGACAAGTGAAGCCATCATACCTAGTACAAGTTGCAGTCTTGTCAGCTATTGTTTTAACGTGAGCAGAGAGTTTCAAAATGTTGGGGGAGGACTGATATCAAAACACAATATTTCTAAGCATATTTCAGACACTGACAGAATATCACTGCACAAAATTAGATCATAAGTAGGGCTGTCAAAGTTAATGCAAATTTGTTGTAACGCCATTATAATGCATCACCGCAACTTGCGATTTTTAGGTTGTAGCGGGCTCAGTTTTAAAGCTAGTGACATCACATGAAACTAGAAAACCTAAGGGATCCATTGGTACGAACCATGTCATACAAGCTTGTCGCGAAGGAGGCTAAATAACGTTCTAAACTTAGGCTAAATTTTGGCGAGGAAAAACTGGCATGGCCATTTTCCAAGAGGTCCCTTGACCTCTGACCTCAAGATATGTGAATGAAAATGGGTTCTATGGGTACCCACGAGTCTCCCCTTTACAGACATGCCCACTTTATGATAATCACATGCAGTTTGGGGCAAGTCATAGTGAAGTCAGCACACTGACACACTGACAGCTGTTGTTTCCTGTTGGGCTGCAGTTTCCCATGTTATGATTTTAGCATATTTTTTTAATGCTAAATGCAGTACCTGTGAGGGTTTCTGGACAATATTTGTCATTGTTTTGTGTTGTTAATTGATTTCCAATAATAAATATATTCATACATTTGCATAAAGCAGCTTATATGCCCATCCCCATGTTGATAAGAGTACTTGATAAATCTCCCTACAGGTACATTTTGAACAGATAAAAAATGTGTGATTAATCATGGCCAATCATGCCATTAATCAAGATTAAATATTTTAATCGATTGACAGCCCTAATCATGAGCTAATATTGTCTGTAAGCTAAATCAATTCTGACTTACAGCACTCATTAAGGAATCCAGCACACTGACGGCGAAGGCTGTCCCACAGGCGAAAGGCTGAGTGAGGTATAACTCGGTGTCGGGGTCGTCATCATCGTCTTGGTCCAGGAACTGAACGTTCGAGTCATTCACTGTGGAGATAAACATGTAAATTTCATTATTTTAAATTCTTCATGTTCATTTTCTGCTTTACAAACCAGATCTTGTGATTGAAAAAAAGCATGATTGTATGTTGTGATGCATACATCAGGCAGATATTTGAGTCAAGTGAAGAGGAGGACACAGAAGTACAGTGGTTGTGCACAACAGTCAGACGCTGCAGATATGGACTGTATTAGAAATCTGTGTATGCTTCGACAAATTCTCCTTCATTCCGAATTTGGACAAAATCGTTTCTCTTAAGCGACTGAAATGAAACGTGTGTGGTATTTGTGTTCGGCCGTGTGGCCCACTTGCCTCATTCCCCACATTCCATATCCACGCCATGCACACTCATGACACCATGCATATTGTCAGAGCTTCAGGGCTCAATTCAAAGTCCTCCTGAAGCCAGTATCAGAAACACCAATATGCCATTGTTTGTCTTGTAAATCCAAGACAGAACTTCCAATTACTTGTACTTGCACGTCAAAACAAATGAAAGTATCTCATTGCCCCAGAACCTTCTTTGAAGATGTCTTTGAGCAAAGAAACACATGCAGTAGCTGGAAGAAAGTAATGATGTAAAATTTAGTTGGAGAACTGCTACTTCTGTGAGGACAGAAATAAATGTCAGTCATATCGACAGGGCCGAGATGAAAGAAGAGCACGGGCCAGAGAATGTGATCCGACAGAAGATGCTATGAAAACAGCCACAAGGACTTCTGAGGGATCAAAGGCCTTGTAATTCTTAGAAAAATAAAAGGGAAAAATTTTGCTTTGAGATAAGGGGCCAAAACAAGACAGGCAATTTCAACCAGAACCAAGGGTAAAATGTGCTCAAAGTGATGCCATGGGAATGGACTGAGCCTCTTGTGCAGCGAGAGAAATCAAAAGGAAGCTGATATGGAGGCAGCAGCAGTTACAACACTGCAGTACAGGACAGAGGCACTTCTTACCAAGCTCAGTTATCATTTGTATGCTGGTCCCACTGCTTTTATCCTGACTGAATGAAATCACAGGCAGTTTTTTGCCTGCCTTTGCTAATGGCGCTAGACAAGTGTTGAGGAAAAACAGTTACTGGAGCATGTCAACAAAGGACAATAAAAAAACATAAAAACTCCACTTTTAGTACGGTTAATCACGTGTTGACAGCCTCTAATCGCAGAAATTACTACTTAACTGACAGACAAACAGTAGAGCTAGCATATCAATCGGATGACACATACCTAGTTCTGTTATGATGGGAATATTTGCTCCAGTTGTGACCGAAACCTGCCTCACTAATCCGTGGACTGGGCTGTTTTCAGGAGAGGATCTATCCATCCCTGGTGGTGTGAAGCCTAAATGGACACACACATAACACAAAGCACATCTGTTAATGCAATATTCAATTGGGGTGGGGGAAAAAAAAATAATTTCACCTATGTATCACGATTCAAAAAACATTTTAATGCCAGAATCGATATATTTGCTTCATTTGAGTCTATGTGGTTTGAAGGAAATTACCACTTTTATTGTTGCAGTCAAAATAACGTGACGTCATATCTGTTCCGTATCCGTCAACCAAAACGTAGTAAAAAAACTGGAGGGTCTGCATGGATACGACCTGCACTCTCACATTTTAAATCCAACGTGGTAAACACTACACATCCAGTAAAGTATGGAAACACACTGGGTTTCACACATTGCAGGAAAAGCAGAGCTAGACATCACGGCTAAAGCTGCATGCTAACTCTGTCATGGACAGGAAATTATATCGTATTGCGGTAACGTGTGGTCAAGCCAGCCAACGCTACAACTGTAGAGCACCCATATACTGACATTTATGTTAAATGCATTCAAACGGCCCCGATGGCGCTGACCATGGATGTATAAAGAGAACGGAGCTGACGGGAGAGCTAGCGACGGACTTGGCGAAGTTAGCGTAAGTATACACATCCGGTTTTCAAAATAAGGAGTTAACAAAGGGAACTCTATATACAAAATACATATATTGAAATAAGATTGATTGATTATATTCACCAGAAGTATAAAACATTACATGTGCCTTACACATTAAAAAGAAAATGTGAATGAACTAATTTGTGAAGGAAATGTCTTTATTCTTTGATTTTTGGGTTACTGGAATTTTTTTTATAAACGATTCCTGACAATGACTGATATATTTGACTTCAGGACATCTCTGACTACAAACATGCTGAAAATCAAACATATTTACTGTATTAATTTACATATTTTCCAAAGTAAAAGTCCCTAGAAGTGTATGATTTAACTTTTTCCCATGCTCTAGTGTTAAAAAAGTTAACAAAAATCGCAATAAATCGTAATATCGAATCGCAATACTTGTAAAATCGCAATACATATCCAATCGGCACCTAAGTATCGTGATAGTATCAAATCAGGATATAGGTGTGTCGTCCCAGCCCTATAATGCAATATTCAATACTTCATCAGAGGCTACAAACAGGCATATCAGCAGAACTAATACGCCGGGGCTATTTCATCCATTCCCGGACGCTGCTAAAGCATAAAGTTGCTGAGTGCTACGTTACCGTATTCTTGACAAGGTCCAATATTAGTCTATATATAATAGATGTGACATACTGCTCATTTTGTTTCCCCTTAGATTGTGTGTGCATGGAGACGGAAACCTTTTACACACACACACACACCAAAAAAAACATGTACAGTATGGAGCCATGAAATAGAAAATAAGTGACGCAAGATTGAATTCAAATTGACTTGACATTCCTTGCTTTCCTCAGACTGACAAGTAAGCACATTAAATCAGTGATGCTGTATGTATTATACATAGGCCGTGTTTTGACATCCATCACTTACTGCTGACTAAGGAGAACGCGAGGTCATACATGTATTAGAGAAATAATGAAATTGGCAGGGATATTTTTTCCCCACTCTCCTCAGGTCAAAAGGTTTCTAAAAGCATTTCTCTCAATGCCAGAGAATGACCATTATTGACGGCAGTTGCTGTTTTGAAAGCTGCAACACACAATATTCATAAATTATACACTTTTTAAAAAGTAGTCCCATGTACTGGAAAAAAAATGTGTAAGCCAGGTAAGACTTTTGTGCCAACACTGTGCTTGTTGCCACCAATTAGGTTTGTGAAGAAACCAGTTGTTACAGTAACCTGAGGAATAGTCAGTAGGGTTTACTGTCAAACGCAGTGACACCCGGTCAGCCAGGCAGCACCCAGTGAGGGATATTCTCTGTGCCAGGGCACTGTCCCTTCCAGGCGGTGCAGTGAACTATGATAGGGCGCTCCTTACCTTGGGAATTAGCCTGCAAGACCCCGATGCTGTCGTCAAACAGCATGGATTTGATGTTGAGTGACGCCAAGATGCATTCTTTGTCCTGCAGTGATGCATCGTCAATATTGTTCTGATTGGCTGACAGGATGACACACATGTCGCAGAGGTTGATGTTGACAGCCCTCAGATCTGCCCGACTCAACGGCGTGCCCTTTGAGAGGAAGTGAAGGAGAGAATTTGTTATCTCACCTACATGACACCCAAGAGGTAAATGAAAATGTGGCAACTTTTAAACTTTTCATCCTTTAGCCTTGTGTCAAACCTGTCTACAAAACACTTTTATACACTACTGTATCACACACTAAAAGTCAGAGCGGGGGTCGTGGTGGATGGTTTAGAAAACGAAGCACACTTTGACACCGAAGATCACCGGTCCTCACATCCTGCGTTCCACATGTTGTTAGGTTTAAGCTACTGAAGCAATTGGTTAAGGAAAGATCATGGATTTGCTTAAAAACTGAAAAAGTTGTCCCAAGTTCTTTTCTCACTGGTTCAAAGATGTCATGTTTTTTTTAACACTAGAGAAAATTAAATATACACTCAAAGAGACCTCTCAAACCTTGAAGATACGGAGGCCCTTTCTGGGTTTTTACGTCTCTGCAAGAACCCCTCGATATTATATTATTATTCCCTTTTATTTTGTTTGAGTAATTAATACAATTATTTTGTTATCTTATGTTTTTCCATCCTTCACCTGAATGTTTTCGGTTACCTGTAATCCTATGGGTGGGAGGTGGTAGGGATAGTATTGAGGATTTCAATTCATTGATATACTTAATGAATGGTACCTCTCTGTAGTTGGGGGTCGAGTAAGTGAATTAAAATTGAAATCAAATATATATGTTTTGTATGTTTTACTCTTGTGGGATAAAAAAAAAATCAATAAAATATATTTACAAAAAAAAAAAATTGTCTTATCTTGTGCTTCAAGTCAGCTTTGACATTTTAATATTTAACCAAACCACACTTTCCCAAAGTGCTTTGAGTTGCTTAAACATAACGATAAAAATGTCAATCATGCTTTTAGTTGCCAGGAGCGAAATATGTAAAAAATTAATTAAGATACATTTTGATTTTGAAATTTTGACCTGATGATGCTCTAGAGGAAAAGTTAAGGGATCACCGACGACAATTTATCCGTACGGGGACATGCATGTGTGTACCAAATTTCCTAGCAATGCACCCAACGGTTGTTAAGCTATTTCACTCAAAAACACAAATTTCAACCTCATGGTGGCACTAGAGGAAACGTCAGGGGATCACCAAAGTCACCGGGATACATTGTTTGGATACCATGAATGTTTATACAAAATTTGATGGCAATCCATCCAACAGTTGTTGAGATTTTCAGTCTGGACTAAAGTGATGGACGCTTATTTGCCAAAGCAAATTAGTTGCATATAAAAGTCATTTTTAGGAGACATGATAGATGAATAGATGAATATTCGAAATGCGTGATTTTGTTGTACTCACAGGTAAAATGGAGACCTTTGGGAAATTGTGAAGAGTCTCCCACTCCCGCTTCAGATACTCGAGTGAGCCGACAAACACGATGTGCTTCAGCTCGTGGTAGTGAAAGTTGCTCGCTCTCAGTGGCATGACAAAGTTTCGGAGACCGATCAGCGCTGATTTCACATCTCCAAATATGCATGTGACCACGTGGCCGCTCAGAACAGTCATGGCTGCCTCACTCCGGGTCTGAGAGGGAAAGAGAAAGAACAAGGGATAAAAACAAATTATGTTTATGACATAAATGTGGCATAAAGTGCAAAATGTTAGTGCTTTCTGTTCTTCCCGTTGCCTACTCAACCAGTAAAATCTATCATGCAGTTCATGACTGCAATAGACTATGAAAGTAATTTGAAAAATGGCATATGTATTAGTACAAGAAATGTTCTATGTACAGGGACCCCATATAGCAAATTACATGTCAAACACCTCATTACAGAGTGTTTAAGTGCCCTGTCAACCTCTGATGGTGCTTTGTGACATGACGCATCTGTCACCGGGGAGAAGAGTGTCGGGGACAAATGACGTGTGCCGAGTAAAAGAGCAGAACCCACCAAGATGACCTTCTCGATGTCTTTGGACGGGCACCAGTGAAACATCCCCGTGGAGTCGTATTTCTTTATGTTATCGTCCATGCTCTCAATCTGCTCGTTGCCCGGGATGAGGAGCGGGTCATGTCTAATCAAACACAAAGACGGGAGGGAGGGAATAAAAGAATCGTCAGACACTGTAAATGTGGATTCAATTAACTAGTTATTGGCATTTGACCAATAAAGCTAAGTTATAACAAGTAACCTGAGAATATAAATCCCAGGCAGACATAAAAAAAATACTAAGGATTTTTTTTTTTATAAAGAGCACCTTTCAAAACTAAATTAAGATTTATAAGATTACAGCTGATTATGGAAAAAAAATTAAAAATCAAATTAATTAAAAGTGCAAAAATGAAATAGAAAAAAAATTAGATGAGATAAAGAAATTAAAATAATGACTAATAGAAAAAAATAAAAAAATATATTTTTAAAGTGTCACAAACATCAATAAATCATCAGAATATTTAGGGATCCTCAAACAAATAAAAAAAAGTAGCTTTCCTCCTTTTTTCCCCCTCTTAGCTCATTCCTGTCAGAGGCCATCTGCAGAAATGCCAACAAAACTGCCATGTCATCAAGCAGAGTGACATCAGCAGCGGCAGCCAGGCGGAAGGAGGATGGCAGCAACACACTGCGTTGACTGGCATGAGCACGGAGATGCAATTACGCCCCCTTACTGCATACAGCTTTTGACATAGTGCGCTGCGTGGTAAAAGCTTTAACAGACCAGACTTTAAATATTTCAGCAATTTGCCCAATCATATTTGCTGTTCGAGGTGAAGGGCATTAATGTTTAAACAGAGCATCAGAACTACATAAACTAATTTCAGTGAGCGCAGCGGTGAGCTAAGCTTCATCCTACCCTACACTGACCACTAAAGTGGTCTGCTGACATGAGCAGCTGCTGTTGTACCAAGCTTGTTCAGAGTGATATGAGCTTTTGACAGCACTCTTTGAGATATATTTATTAAAATATAAGAGACTCTCCTGCCTCTCAAGCCCCTCCCCCTCAAACCAATAGAAAAACATACTATTAAATAGGTAGGTTAATTTCCAATAAATAAAATAAATTTAAATAAAACAAATGTATATATAAAATTGTATAAAAAAACATCTAATATCTTCCTCTTAACAGAAATAATGCATGTTCATACCCAACATTGGATGCTATTGCCTTAAGTAACTCCAGTACTTGTCAAAAACGGACAATTTTCTTTTGAGATTTAAAGGTGCAGTGTGTAGGATTTGACTGCATCTAGCGGTGAGGTTGCAGACTGAAACCAGGTGAAACTTCTCCCATGTGCCAAGCGTGTAGGAGAAGTACAGTGGCCAACGCAAAAACGGTAATGGCCCTATCTAGAGCCAGTGTTTGGTTTGTCCGTTCTGGGCTACTGTAGAAACATGGCAGACAGCTCCGTGAAGAGGTCCCACTCTACATGTAGATATAAACGGCTCATTCTAAGGCAACAAAAACACATCAATTCTTATTTGCAGGTGATTATACACTAAAGAAAACATTACGATATCCAAAATCTAAGACGATATGTAGTCTCATATAACGATAGATAGATTATCGATATATTGCCTAACCCTAAATACATTTATTTCCAATTCACCTGCTATACCCTGCATATCTTTAAACTGTTGGAGGAAACCCACTCAGACTAAAGGAGAACATAGAAACTCGATAAAGAAAAGCCCTAACAAGCCAATGCAGTCGAACACCATCAGCAACAGCAACAATGCTAACCACGGAGGCCGCGTGCTGCCTTTGCACTAAATTGATTTTGTCAGATTCAGATCAGAGTTGAAGATGTTATCATCTGACACTCAGACAGAAGCCTTCTGTCTCGGTCCAAAACCTTTTAAATAAAAATAAAACGTCTTCTCCCCGTAAGAACAGTGTCTCTTTAATCCATGTGAATACTTTAAGAGAATGCTACTTTAAGTAACATGTTAAGTATGCATCAAAGTGTCAGCTGCAACTACCATCCCTCGGGCTCCAACAGACGGAAGCCAAAAAAGCCCGCCTTGGGCTTATACACCCCTAGGCAAGACCTGGATGTCCTTTCAAGAATGGGAGTAGTTGGAGAAGGAAATGTCTTTTCTGCCACTTTCTAGCTCTCAGAATCACATCTGTCAAAGTAATGCTAATTTGAAAGGACACAGTGTGTGCATCTTAAATTCTGTGGATGAAACTATATAAAATATTATTTTAAAAGTACAAAATTTGAAAGAAAATATCACCTAATTTCTTTCTAGAAATATTGAGACACTGACACCTTAAACTCTATTTCCATGTAGGGATGCAACTAACTATTTTATTTTTTGATTAATTTGTTGCGTAACATGTTTTTTTTTTTACAATTAAAGGTGCAGTGTGTAGAATCTGGTGGCACCTAGTGGTGAGGTTGCAGATTGCAACCAACTTAAACTTCTCCTGTGTGCCAAGCGTGTAGGAGAACTACGGTGGATGACGCAAAAACTTGAATGTCCTTATCTAGAGCCAGTGTTTGGTTTGTCCGTTCTTGGCTACTGTAGAAACATGGTGGCCGGCTCTGTTTAGAGGACCCACTCTACATGTAGATATAAACGGCTCATTCTAAGATAACGAAAACACAACGATTCTTATTCTCAGGTGATTATACACTAAAGAAAACATACTTATTAATATAATATTCCCCCTTTAAATCCGTTTATATTATGATTAATAGCCTATAAAATAAAATTTTAAATAACAACAAAAAATTCTCAGAGCTCAAGGTGACGTCTTCAAATGTCGTCCAAACCCTAAGTATATTCAATTTAAAATGATATAAAACAGAATAAAGCCGCTAGATAAATGATGCTGATGTTAATAAATCTCCAGTTAATCAACGAATCCATAAATTCAGCACTATTTATCCATAACTCTCGCTGTGCTCTACATCATCGACGTATGCTTGCGTCTGAAGTTCTAATAAGAGTGAAAGCATTTAGTGGTTTTACACCCGGGCTAAATATTTCATCAGAAGTCGAATGTTTCACCACTCACTCAGTGGAGCCGCTGTCACTTCAGTTTGTCCTTGTGGAAGATGACTGGTGAGGCAGAGCTCTGCCAGGATAGCTATCGCTCACTGTCAGCCATGACGGCCTGTCACTATCCTGCACTGCCAATTGCCTCAGCAGTCCTGTAGCAGACATGACGTGTATGTCACGGCGCGGTCCGATGTGACCGAACGCGTTGTGACATCCCACAATTAGATGTGTCTTATGACCCATCAAGGAGCCCGTGGAAATGGTGTTAATTTCAGTGAGGTCGTCATTGCTAAGTTCCAGACAGGACGCGTTAGTTTGCCGATACATCTGGAAAACAGGAGCCGGTTCTGCTTCCACAAGCTGATCCGCTTCCTTCTTTTGTTGTGCGCTTCTTTTCATTAAACGGAGCAGAGGCATCTGCGGGTGTCTTTTCTGGAAGCGCGCTTCTTCAACATCCAAAAATGATCAGCAGCATAATTCACTACTTTAGTGGTAAGATGACACGTTTGACAAGACTTCACACGTCACGATCGCAAAAACATAAAGCCAGGTGTCTTTTGGAGGAGCGTAATGACGGCTGAGAGCGACACAAAGTAGAAGCTAAACATGAATATTATGCAAATTTTCTATTTCGGCATCGCTGCACTAGCTGACTGTAACGCTGCACAACTAGTGAGGGCAGGCAAAGTCTTTGAAAATCCTCCCCATCATGCAAACTGACAAAGGCCTGCTCTTCAAAACCCACAGCCAATCTGTTGATCATTACTTATTTACAATGGCCTTGAGACCGCAGGTCCTGTAAAAACACATTTGATATAGTATACACCCAGATGTTTTTTTCTCGGCTTGTTGCAATGAAGTATCCCTTAGGCTACCGCAGTGAATCCCTCTCCGGCGTGTAGGCAGCAGACAGATGAAATAACACATCCACCTGTACTGTGCGTACGGTGCATTAGCATGGCAAGTAGATGGATTGGTTTTGGTGGGGCTGATATTTAGCTGATGGCTATTGCATTAGAAAAGCCTGGTTTTGTTACCCAAGAGTCTGGACATGACCTGGAGCGATTCAACTTTGACACAACTTTGAACCAAATCAAACAATCACACAAGGGCAAACGCCCACCTGAACAAACAGAAGCCATAGATCAAAAGGAGAACGCTAAATTATGCATAAAAACACTCCTTTTATATATAAAACAAAGTTATAACAACTGCACTATGTTTCTGATCTCTATTTTATCTTATAGTATTAAACAATAGACATTTTGTGGATGTACTTTCTGAATGTTAAATGAATAGCAGCCATATTAGCAATGGGAACATAAAGTCATCCGTCAGTTTTAATTCAATTTCATCTGTACAATTCCACTTTGTATACGTCACGACTGCGGGACTTCCCTGCTGCCTTGCTTCCTTGTAACGTGGCACTTAATGACAATGACTATTACTATTATCATCCCTGTAATGGCTTCTTGTTGAATAACTGTGTTATCTCCAGTCAAAATCAATAAGCGGCGATTTAATTTCACGGGACAAGATAAAAGCAAGGTAGCATTTGAATTCTCCTTTCATTGTGATGATACATATCATCTGTGGCCTTACGTGCTGAAAAGAGCTCAGAGGGATCCAACAATAGATGAATAGCCTTGGGCTATCTATCCTTTAGAGCCTCTCTGACTGGCTGCCGCTGTCATTAGTGCCAGGCCTGTTTAAGGGGCTGGAGTCTGTGGGTGTCACTTGAAACCTTGCAGCATAGAGCCCTTCTGCAAGTCTGACATGTTTGCCATGAAAACAGGAGCACACAAACACTTGTTATTTGAGACTTTAAGCAGGTAATTGTTTTTTACACATAACGTAAATTGGCCAAATAAACAACACAGAAATGCGAAATACTCGCCTGTAAATATTATATGTATATGGCTTTTATTGTGAAAGGTAAGAACGGAAGGAGGGGGTCAGGTCCGCACTACCATTGTCAAGGATGAAAGAAGTAATAAAGTTTGCCGTATTGGTGCGGACTACGGAGCGTCCGTGTTGTTGTTTCATAAATGTAGGCGTGACTCAACCGGTTCCGCACAACGTGATTGGTTGATGCCTTTATTCACTGTATGAAAGCTCAGAAAAAAATTAGCTTTTTCGTTGCGTAATGTTCGCATTATGTGTTAAAGTACTCCCGACAAAAACAATAGTTAAAAAAAAATAGATTGATGTGCGATTTTATCACATGAAAAAAAAAACGCCTCCAGTGTGTAACATCCTTTAAGTTGCACTTGTCAGTATTTTTGTAACCAACAATAGATCAAATGACTATGTGTTATATAAAAGAGATTGCTGGATAAGAGTTATCACTTAACTCTGCGGTTCCCTTCAGCTTTACGCAGCATTTTTGCATCTATCAGCTTATTGTTTTGGTTTTACATCCCGCGACTTCACTGTTTTGGTTCACTCTACCCGCTCTCATCAGCCACAGCGGGCAGCGGTTATCAACAAAAAATAGTCAAGAAGCAGACAGACAAAGTCAGAGACCAGCTGGTGAACAGACTGGAGTGTTTAGCAGCCATTATATTTATATTATATTATTCATAGGAGTTGGTGGAGACCAAAAACGGAGTTAAAAGAAGAGTAAATATTGGACTTATTTGTTGAGGGAACAGAAACACGACTCCAAACGTATGCTAGTGTCGTTTAGTGTGGTGAATGTAAGCAACTGTTTAACACATTCGCTATAACAACTTTATATGGTGATAATATATCAGTGTTGTGTTAATTAAAGAATTTTAATAAAATGTACTGAGCAGTACATTTTCCAGTTGAATAAAAAAAAAAAAAATGTATACTAACTCAACACAGTAACACAAAGCAGAAATGTCATCATCATTGTCCTACCTCATAATCTTGGGTGAGGAGTTTGGAGAATTTCTCATGCCTCCGTTGCGTTGCTTTTTTTTAGGCGACAACGCCGACTGTTGGTCCTCTTCAACTGCAACAAAAGGCAATGGTATGAGGGAGCGAATTATCAGAAGACACGCAAAAAAAAATCAAAAAATCAGTGACAGCAAAAGGACAACACAGCACAATCTGAGGTCAGTGAATTCAAAGAGATAATACAGTTACAGAGACACAGAGTGGAAAGAGAGGTTTGGGTGAACAGGATGGAGCGGACAGGACACTTTAACTTGTGTGCAACGGAAAACAGTCCAATGTTTTGTATGATGACGACAGCATACATTAGCACATCATTTGCATGATTGTGTATGAGGGTGCAAACATGCAATAGTGCCATCATCAACCATCATGCCAACTGCTGAAGTCCAATCTGTGAGGTTTTATTCACCACGCACTAATTCCAGATAATGTACCACAAATACCTCAAAGGATATTAGGGATACTTTAATTTTTCAATCCCTTGTTAGTGCAAATTTCCTCAGAGCCAGACTTGGATAGCTCCTCTCTTGGCCATGCTAATCATTCACATTCTCATTTAATTAAGGTAATAACCTATAAACATCATGCATCCAGCATTATAAATAAGGCTGCGTTTGTGCCAATGCTGAATCCAGTCTGGATTGCTGGTCTTTCTTCATCTTGGGAGTGACGCCCTTGGCTCATATAATTATGTTGGTCCTTGTGCCAGAGTGATTTATGTACAGCTGAGATGCCCCTTGGACATTGTCTTTATCACTACAGGAAACTGCATTGAGCTCCTCATAGGGAACGAATTACAAGTTTTACCCTGGAGTAAAGTAATCAGGCAAATATTTTCACAAGCTAATATCACGGCTGAAGAAAACAACTCGACTCCGTGGCAGTCGCTGTTAAAATAAACACAAGCAGCAAGAAAAGTGTTTTCGCTAATCGCATTTTAACAGCCATCGTTAATAGTGGGGGAATAGCTTGTTACACGTCATGGAAAATACGATTGAGTGTCTTTTAATGATAGTTCAAGCTGTCAACAGCGAAGAAACTAAAAGAGAGCTTTCATCAAAACGAATAAAGTCTCAAAGATCATGCTCCTCTGCAGATGAACGCAGGGTTTCAAGCACTGCGAGCATGTCTAAAGAGTGACACTGTAATGGAAAATGTTGAGTTACGAGGGGCTTCCAGTGGAGAGGGATGCTCCAACACACTGGCCCTTCACATCTTGCTTGGCCTGTTCAATATTTAATGTTTCACAGCTGACAGCTGCACACACTGGGTCATTAGTAAGGAATGCTACACATGCGACCACTCCGGCCTGGCAAGCACATGCTTTGGTTGTGCTGTTGTTGAGTACAGGCCTGCCAAACACGCCGACGGGAGGGGGAGAAGGCGGGGGAGGAGGCCCTTACAGTGCCTGCGACTGAGCGTGGCGTTACTGCCGTGACTGGGGTGGTATCTGTATTTCATCGGAAGGCTACATGCCCGCATGAGCCGACTGGCCTCTTCTGCCACCACCGGTAGTCGGCCCACCTGGCCCAGGTTCCTGCAGCCATTGAAACTCAGTCTCAGAGCTGTAGGCTTGGCGGGGGGCAGCAGGCTTCCCTTGCGGTTGTTTACCAGCGGGACCGACACAACGGCGACTCCGCTACGGGGCCCCCTACGGACCTCGCCGGCCGAGTTGTGGTTCAGTTTAGCTGACTTGTATTGATAAGCTGCCGACTGGATTAGGGGACCGTCGTTTACTGCTAAATGAAGAGGAGTCACAATCAGCATTTATACGATGCAAAGTTAATGGATTCTTTGCTTTTTTAAAAGGGTCATTACACCCAAATCACACAAAATAACTGTTTCCCTCCCACCTTACCTCTAGTGGTATCTAGCTATGCCAATAGCTTTGATTTTATGAGCAGAGGTTTTGAGGTTGTGGTCTGAGATTTCTGCCTCCATCCCAATACAATAGAGGTGAATAGGATTTAATTTGTGGTACTCACAACATTAAAACATTACAATTGAATAATTCTCAGGCTGCATTATCAACAGTTTTCATTGGAACAACTTTCTACTGAAGCAATAGTCAGGATAAAGCTGTTCACAGTATATTCTGTAGATTATCCAGAGTAGGGCTGTCCGCGACCCAAAAAATTCTTAGTCGATTAACACTCGTACGATTTCGTCGACTAAGCGATTAGTTAATTTAATCGACAGATCTGTAAAACCGAGTTTCTACACAGAGAATCACACAAAATCACCACTTTAAAAATTTGTGTTTACCAGAGATGTGCTCATAGGTTTCTTGGAAAGAAGGCATTCAGCATGAAAAAAAGCATAAAAAACGACTAAGTGACTAGACAAATCTTAGTCGACTAGCCCTAGTACTGAATGACTAGGACATTGTTTTTTGGAAAGACATGTTGCTAATTATTTTTAAATCAGTTTTTTATGTCGTGAGCACCACAAACACAATTCAATTCACCTCCATTGTGCTGGGTCGAGGCATAAATCTCAGGGGCAGGTCGTAAAATGCTTGCTTTGTGATTTGGGTGAACGAACCCTTTAATTCCTCGCATTAACCACAAGATAGGATTTGATTCAAACTGACTTCAATAAGACCTGCAGTGTGTATGTTAATAAAACATCTTGTGACTCTTATCATAATTAAAGCGCAATCACTTGGTTTTGGGGGTAATTCTTTCTGGCACAAGAATGCTAATAGCTGAATAATTAAAAAACCTCATTTTTATTAAACACCACTTAACCACTTGGTATAGCCACCGATGAAATGTTGGATTTGACATTTTACTTTGATATTTATAATAAACATGAATTAATAAATATGCTCTCAGGTGTTCCAGCGATTGTTATGCCATAAGAACAAGGAGGTGACAATGTGAGTTAACAACCACTAGCTGTTGTGTGCAGTTTATGCCGGATGAGGGAGGAATGAATTCAGTATCCGCTCGGCTATTTGCAAATGTGGACGTTTACAGCTCCACTGGTGTTATAATAGAGGGAAAACTGGTAAAGATAGCATGATAAAATAAAAACGGAAGCAGAAGAAAAGTGTTCCCCTTGCTTTAAAAAAAATGGCTAGGAGCCAAAAGTGGAGAATCGAGATGATTATTTCAGCAGTCAGCTGTCTAGCAGATTATCCTCCCCGCTCCAGACCTCCACTTTTCATCTGCCCCATGTCAAACATGCACAGCACTTCTCCAGGACAACACAATGTGGCAGATTTGCTGCCTATCACAGATCCTGTTGAAGTGGACGGCCCACATGGTTCACACTCCTCTAACGGCTGGATGAAAACTGAGGAAATATTAGACTAACTCTGAAGTGTTTTTTATTTTTCCTGTCTGTTCTCTAAAAATGAATCATTATAAATTCTTGCACACATTTACTTTAAATGTTTATGCGCTGTATTTGCAGCTGTACACCGGGTTAATTCATCCCCACCCACAGTGAAGCAGTAGCACCACCTACTGCTGAGCTGTAACTGATACCCAACACAAACCACTCAGAGACAATTTTCCTAATGCTTTGCATTTAAAATATAATGATGGATGATGATAGACTGGACAGAGCGATGAGCAGCAAACAGTGAAATACAGCCCGGTTAGAGACAGTTCAAATGGTGATAGCTGAGAATGCACAAGTGGAAGGGGTTTAGAAACAAATGACAAAAAAGAGAGAGAGAATGGAAATCAAAACTTACTTGATTTGATATATCCATTATAGCTATTTTTAGCTGAGAAAAATGCAGAGACAAATGAGAGGTTACAGGAAAGAACAGGTTGCAATGAAAGCAAATTATAAATGACAACTGAGAGCTGACAGGTTTCTCTTTAAGGCACATTAAAAACAAGAGAGGTGCCTTGAAGACAACATGGACAAAGCAATGAGAAATAAAAGGCAAGGTCAGTTAGGAATATGATATTTCCGCAATGTGGTCAGTGAACTTAAATAGTGGGTCATTATCAGTGCTTGTGGGCGGTCACCAGCTGAATATGAACATGTTTGAGGTGGTACAGTGAGCACTGATTTGGTGATTTGCAAGTCAAAATAGGTCTAGATGTTGAGGTTAAATATGGTTAAAAATGTAAGTTTTTTCTGCTGATTATTTTCTCAATGAACTGACTAATTGTTTGGTCTATAAAATGTCAGGAAATAGTGAAAAAAGCACAAGCTGATGTCTTTAAATAGCTTGTTTGTCCCATCAGTAATTCAAAACCCAAAAAATTATCGATTTACTATCATATAAAAACAAAAGAATAACAGCAAATCATCACAATTGCGAAGCTGAAACTCGTGAATATTTGGTATTTTTGCATGAAAAATCTAAATTAATTATCAAAACAGTTGCAGATTCTGTTGACTGACTAATCAATTAATAGGCTAACTGTTGCAAAGTTGCATATAACTGTCATTTTAGCAGTATTAAATAACTATATTCCTCTGTGATGCACGTCCACACTAACGCATACATTGAAATATCGTGTTTTACCTCAACGTCTAAAAGTGCAAATTTAGCCTGTCCTCAGCTTACAATGCAGACCTGCATTAACAGTTAGTCAGGAGGTATGTTTGCGTGTAACAAGACTTAAAATATCTGACAATACCGCATGTATTCTTGTTCTTAAGTCTATAGTATTGTGTTTATTTTTTCTCCCTCTTTCCTAAAAAGCTGTTTCCCATTCCTCTGCACTGCCTGACACAACCTGCACAGGATGCATGGAACTTTCTGTGAGTCACATTTTTTGGAGCCGTGAGTCCCACACATGCTCATTAGTACCTTATTTCAACCCCTTGCTTACAATAAAGGTCATGCATTGAGCTTAAGGCAGGACAGTGACAGCAATGTTCAAACAGGGACCTTGCTGGTCCTGGCATCTGTCGCCTGCAATCGGAGGGCGCGAGCAGAGTCACAGGACTAACAGGCTAGCATCTGTCCCACAACGAGAGAGGAGGAGAGGGGCGGGGGCACTCAGCTGCCTGGTGGTTAGGAACTGTCAGGCTGAGTTTCATGACAACCGGTAGCACTCCAAAAATGAAAATGCAAACATAATTTCCATGTCATGCCGTATAAGGCCTCGCTCCGCGCGCCTCCCGCACCGTGTCGACAGCGACTCCGGAGCTCGGCTCGAGCTCGGCTAGCCCAGGCGATGCTCATGGCACACGGCCCTGGAAGACATGTTGAAGGGGTGGAAAACGCCCAGAGACGTTCAACTACACACAGAATTGTCTTTGATCAAGAGACGTTCACTAAAACTGGATGACAGTCTTGCGATGTTTTCCAGCAAATTGTATCAACGCTCTGCAAACTCGAGACACATTCTTCATGCCTTCTGCGATACATCAGTACAATTTAACATGCCCTCTGGCTTTAAAGGGGAATCACACTTGAGTTAAGAATTTATATGCAGCTCAATTCAGTTCAGGTCGATTCACTGAAATCCAATACGATCCAGCACTATTCTACTGTCTTTTATTCCTCTTGCAAATCCAATACAATCCTATTCCATTGTGTTCTCTTCATCTTATTGTACAATTTAATCAATATCATGAGACTAAGAACTCTCTGAAAGCTAGAAACTACAATCCAGAGCTTCTCCGTTCGCGATGAACAGGGCCCTGGTTTGTGTACTGAATATGTTTTGGAGATTTTACCCTCAGTGGTTGTTCAAGCTTTTGATCTTAATTTAATAAAACCAGTACATTAACCTCAATATGTACTGCTACCCTCAGAAAATCCCCTCAGGCGCTCTCTAGACCGCCTTTTCTTTTTTTTTAAATTAATTGTCAGTGGCATTTATACATACAAATATCTCCATTCCTATCCTGTTCACCCATTTCTGGAGGGTAGAGTAGTGAGATATTTGGATTAAGTGAATGTTATTTGGGTTATTCTTAAAAAGATGAAGTTAACCCTCTCCAGTGACATCATTGTAGCACTTGTACACTCCTATCCAAAAACAATAATTTGAAGAAATGCATGCAAATTCTCCACCAGGGGTTCCCAAGTTTAAGAGTGCATCAAGAGATTTGTGGCGGGGATGCACAGCTGTACATTTTTCATGGCTTTAATGTCTTGTGAATATGTTGCCGAGGTCACTGGAGGGAGGAAGTACGCTATCTTAAGTTTCACACTCTGCAAAAATGTTGTATTAGTGACCGCTGAGTTAATTTAAAAACTACATGTCAATTTGAATTCACATTCTCTGACAAAACACCAGCAAAACAGTACACTGGCATGCTTCACAACAGCTAAAAGTCACCTCCAAAAGGAAGCAACACAGGGGGAAGAACACGAGCTGACTAATAAAAATCATAAAGCTAAAAGCAAACATCTATATCCGTCACAGTGACGACACAGCTGCAAGAGCTAGACAGCACACAAGCTAAAGACACGCTGCACGGTGAACACGGTGCATGTTACAAACACTGAGGAGCACATGTCATGGCGACAACTTACAGGCACGTAAAGTGGCTGAGCAATCATTAACAGAGACAGCAGAGAGTGGGATGTCGCGTTGAGGGGAGTCCATGTTACAACGCACATTAACTGGCATGCAAGAGCAGCCCCGCTCTGAGCGGCCGCAATCAAAACAACATGCCAGTCTCATTTTCTTGTAGGCGGCCTTCTTGGCTACAGTCACGGGTTCAGACGAGAGGAGAGGAAGAGCAGGTTAATGTAGAGGGTCGTTCTGGAGGAAGAGTGGACAAAGGCAAGACAGGGCACAGAGGAAGGCTGCTGCTGGGATGCACAAGATAAACTTTGTCTCGACAGCGTGCAAATGTCACATTAGGGATTTTTAATTTTTTCCACTCTTTGTGGTGTATTCGGTTTGGGTCAGGACTAGTGGGGGGGAATTTCATGAGGTCCTAAAATCATGTGGTTTTGGGGTAAAAATGTGACATGAGTTGGGGTTGAGGTCATGATTTTAAGAGACAATAACTCCCACGAGTTCCCTCTTGACTTCACCCCTACACCCCTTGACTCCTACAAGCTTAAGTCCACAATGTGATGGGACATCATTTGAGCATGTGTTATACGATTACAACTCTTAAATAATTGCACCAGTTTCTAATTCTAGCTGGGAATTAAAACTGACAAGAAATTTCTCCAACAAAAGGTCAAAGTAAACGTGACAGTGTTTTCTGGACTTGGGATAGTAAGTGCATCCAGAAAGGACAGAAACAAAAACGACATGTTACAACACTTAATAATTAATTTGACATTCTCAAGTAACACATACCCCACAACTATTTGTCCCAAAACATGCCTGATATCAGATGTGCTGGAAGAAACTGTGCCGTCCCCCTCAGTGAATGAATCACTTTGGGGTACGTGTCAAATGATTTTACTCCTTCTATTAAAACAGTCTCATCCTGGTGGCTTTCCTTAGCTGTGCTCTTCTTGCAGGGATGTTGTGTTTGTCAAAGGACTGTGGGGACATCTGGTGGTGATATGGAGTATTACTGCCTCAAGCAGGCATGAATGAGATGTTGATGCTCTGTTACTTTTACTTTGGAAAGTGCTGCAATAACTGTCTCTCGTTTATCCCTGTCTCTCGGGGTCTTTTCCCAAAATTGTTACTGCTTTCTAATATAATAGCATCATTTCTACGTTTTTTTTTCTTCTTTTTGTTGAATGCTTTCCTTGTTTTGAAGGCGACGTGCACATGACAACGGGGGGGGTGGGGATCCAGGCAGCATCAACCATTGTACATGCAACATTTACAGTACATTCAAACAGATTGCTTCAATCGGGGGGTAGCAGGCTGTGTTTTCGGAAGGGAAATGAATCCGCGTTACTCACAATATATCACTATAAAGTGAATTTTTAAGGGAAAGTGTGTCAAGTTCCCAAGCAGCAGGAAGAGAATACATCACACATGTTAAAGATTAGGTGCTAGCTGTAGTGATTAACACAAGACAAACTATGTTAAATCCAAGAGAAAGGGGGAACAAAGTGGCACATGATGTTCTTAAAAGTCTAGAAACAAACGATCCATCCAGGTGCCTGTGGTGTTAACAGTCTCTCTGAATGCCTGTTAACATCACACAGTTATCAATGAACTGGAACAGCGCAGACAGTCTATTGTACAAAAGAAAACATAACAAACATCCACACAGGCAAACAGACAAAATGCACATTTAGACCTTATTCAGAGGTGGTTTGAGAGGAGCTAACTCGCTTGATTTCTCACTTCTCTGTGCATCTACAATAGGTGGAAATTCATGGAAAAGAGAAATATGCTATAAATAATTCTCTCTATCCTCTGATCGTGAGCAACCACAAAGAAATAAAACAGAATACTTTAAGAATCAGTTCACCCAAATCACACGTTCAAAAAGCAGAAAAACCTCAGGATATAAAAACAAAACTACATGAATAGATACCAGCAGAAAGCTGTGTTTATGTAATGTGGGTGAACTGACTCATCAATGAGGGCAGGTATTTATGTTTTACAGAGGCCCAAATGTGTACTTTTACGAGGGGAAACTTGGAGTGCACCTGTTTGTTTTGGCTGCGGGAAGAAATCCGATGACCTTTCTTCATGCACAAGTTACGAGAAAGTGAATAATTAATGCAGGAACTAATTGGTTTGGACACACGCTATGTAGGTCATGTAAATACACCATCGCACCGCTAGATTGATGCCAGCTCACTGCTGTGGAGAAATGTTACTGAAGTCAAACAAACTTATACAATGTTTTCACATGCAGTCACTTACATTTCTTGCAGCCACATTTCTTTATCCTTTTGGGGTCAGTAATGTCATCGTGGCAGGCTTTACAGTAAAACAGCGCCCTATGGAAGAAAAACAAGTCATGTAAGTCAAAGTCCGACATGCTGAAATAAAGTGTCTACAGCCATTTTGTCTTCACTTTATCTACAACAAGTAGTTTCAGTTTGCATGTAATCACTCTGGAACAAAAACTTTCAGGTTTTTTTTGTACTTTTTGAAGCTTACAGAAAAACTGCTAATATGGAGGCACAGAAATGCAAATATTTTTAATCCCTGGTTTGGTTTTCAAAAACAAGTCAGGCAAGAATTCCAGGCACTTGTCATTACATGAGGTGAACTGTGTCAAAAGTAAAACATGTTAAGCTATCTAGAATGTTGTAAGCGCTGGTAGCACGTGGCCAAACTAACTAAACAAGCCTCTATTCATTTTCATGTTTTTTGATTTTTAAAATCTACTTAATAACAAGAAAATCCAGTCCACAAACCTGAAGAATGAAATTACACAGCCCTCCTATTAGTTCATTCTTATGAAGTTTGGGGAAAGCTATCTTTTTCTCTCTTTTTACTACATTTTATTACTCAACTAAAATAACTGTTTAGATACACTGCAGGAAAAAAACAGCCTCTATCAGAGTAGTTTTACTTTTAGACACCATTTAATCTCAGGTCCCATTCATTACCTCTTTACTTCTTTGGCATCGCTGGCAATGAAGAAGCCCAATGTCCCCTCCTGCATTTTCATGTGGTTTCCAGGGTTTATCAGGGTGCTGCGAGGATTTATAGACCAAAGATGTCACAGCGGAAAGTTATATCACAGAATTTTCAAAGCTTTGCACTAATCACTGGCAGTGGCACATGCTGGCAGGATTAGTTTTCGCAACTCATTTGGCACGATGGCCTCTTGTTTATTGAATTAAGTTGATGAAAGCAGATAGCAGTGACACTTCAAATGGTACAAAAATGAGCAGTGCATTAGAGACACCGCTAAAACAAAGCTTCAGCTGTGTTTAAAGAAACCAACTGCCAAGCTTTCCCCATTAATTTGTCAGGATGTTATCAGACTCGCCTCTGATGTCTGTGAACAAACCAATTTAGACACCAATTTAGCACATTTTGTAAAGCGGCTTGTGTTTACAGTCAAACAGAGAAGCTGATTCAAAGTAGCTTCATCACTGAAAGCAAATACTGACAGCAAACACACCTGCGTATTTAAGTTTTTTGCATCCATGAATTTTAATGACTTCATCAATCCACTGTGAGCGCATCCACTTACCTGCATTCCCTTTGATCAGACTTGTACTCTATAGCTATCAGTAGCAGCTTTAGCTTCACATAGCAGAGTCTGCAAAAGAGAATAACAATATAATTAGACATCATGCACGCTTTTATTCATAGTTTTCTGAAAATCATCTTAGCAACCATTGTGCCATCTTTTTCTATGTATAGGTCTGATTTATATTTTTGAGGCTGAGCACCCATTTTTCCTATGTAATGCACTAAAAAATTATAATTATAATATTTAAATTTGGTAATTCAATGATTTTGTAGAGCAATTGCTCATAAATGTACGGAAGCCATAGAGTGGCGATTGTTGCTTTTTTTTTTTTTTATTTAAACCCATTGTCTCGAGGTTACAATTACCAATTATTACAATTATTATGATAATCATCCTGTGATTTGGGGTAGTTTTTTCGTAATAACTGGATAATTTGTTTTTGAGAAAACAGCCTTTTGCTTTCTTCTGTCAAGATAAAAAGATTTAACTTACTATCTCAAGAAAATGTCTTTGTTTTTCTGACATAACATAATTATCTTGTAATTTGAAATAAACAAAATTATGAAAAATGCATTGCATATATTCACCTTTTTACTACTGACTCTTCATATACAAAAAAATCATACAAAAAAGGTTTATTTTTATAAAATTGCAATTTATTAAAATGACCAAAGCTAAATGCCACTAAGTGTAAATTTCTTGCAAGCAGAAAACACAAAACCCTAAGTAGCAGAGAAAAAAAAAAAAAAAAAAGAGAAGGCCCCAAAGCACAACTTCTAATTTGAAGAAGCCTTTGTTTTAGTGTACTTACTCGCAAATGACGGGGAAGGACATGCCCACAAAGGCACTGGACAGGTACTCTGTGTACATCTCATTGGCTACTCCTTCAAGGTAATACTTCTGCCACGTGTCCTCCTCAATCTATAACAAAGATTTATCACAAAATACAGAGAGCTTGTTCCATTACAAAAATAACTGAACACAATAAAACAAAGTTCATTCCCACCCACTCGCCAGATGCTGCACATGGGCCTCATCTGTGATAATCATTATTATCTATTCAGACTAGGTTCATGGCCAACTTTACTTCTGAACTTAATCCAGCGAGCACAGATGGGTGAGTCTTAGCTGTGGCTACCTTGATGAAGGACCTCATGGAGAAGAGGTTGGCCAGCATGGTGGAGAGGCCCTGAGCCAGGCAGCTCTGAGCGATGAAGCCCAGCTTCAGCTCCGCAAGGCAAATAGCATCATCTCCTTCCTTCCAGTTCCAGCTCGGGATGTTCAAAAGGTGGGCCTAAAGGCGGAAAAACAAAGTCACATTTACAGAACTACAAAACTGTAGTTAAACACTTATTTACAACATGTTTACAAGATGTTAAAAATCTAGACAGACAAAAGATTAAACAATACATATCTTTCCAACCTAAATTACATCAGTGCAAACCAAAGTAACCCATACATAAATGTCCACATCAAAATGCTAAAATACAAAAAACAAACAACTATCTAATAATGACTCAAATAAAAGTAACAGATTATACCAACCTTATTGTGGTACTGCAACATCTGAGTGATAATTCTGATCTTTGGATGGTAGTTCTTGATAGATATTACTCTGATGTATGACAGAAAGGACAAAACAAAATCAGACCACTTGCAAAAACTTTTTCTGTGTCAATCTCTACTTCTTACAGCTAAAAAAAACATTTTTATAATATACTGTATATTATAAACACAATTTAATTCCATGCTCAGACAAGTGCACTCATCCTCTTATGTGTGCATGTCATTCTCTTATTCAGTTTAAAGTGGTACACTGAATCCATCTATCTAAGGCAAAACTGTCTAAAACATACTCTGACATTAGTCCCACTTGCGATAAATATAAGAGTGCAGATGGCACACTAATCCATATTTACTGGCTATGTCCGAGCCTGGAACAATTTTGGAAATTGGTGTTTGATACTCTGTCCCAAGTCTTACAATGTATACCCCCTGACCCCATGGTGGCACTTTTTAGTGTTCCACCTGAAGAGTTCGCCTCTCTCCGCGCACATTGTGCTATTTTACTTAAATGGAAAGAGGCTACCTCACCCACACATTTCAAGATTAGTGACTTGATATCATGCCTCAATCTTGAGAAGATTCGGTTCTCCATTCGTGGATCGTGCCAAGAATTTTATCATTTCAATTTGAAGTATTTTAATTTACATCTGGCACAGATTTGAAGCAAAACAGTTTGTTGTATCTTCTAATGAAAGAAAACGGTGCTTGTTGTAACAGATTCATGTTTTCTCTCTGAGTTCTTGATAAGTTTCCAAAGAGGAAAGTGAGCAGAGAGTCTGTGTTTACAGCGAGAGCCAACTCCGACACGCTCGCTTACACTCACAATTTAAGTCCAGGAAGAAGTGGGAACAATATCAAACTCTGGCATTCACTTTTGAAAGTATGATCATTCGGTAACATTTCATATATCCCAGCCTAATGTATCTGCATTTCCAAATACCTGTCAGGAATCTAGCTTATTGAACATTTTTTATAAAGCACATTTGATAACTTCTAAGAGCTGAATATTTAAACCCTCAATGCAATTCTCCATTAAGCTTCATATGTTGCATCTATATAACAATGCATCTTTGAAGAAACCGTTCTTCCAGGAACTTAAGTCATTCTTGTGATTATTTCCTTCCCCAAACCAATTCTGAAAAGGTTTCTACTCTCACATATCACCACTTCACAATCTCTGAAACCCATTACAATAACATCCAAATTTATCCTGGACCTTTCATCAATTTCACTTCTTCCACTCTCAAAACTACATGAATTGGTCACACGGTAAAAATAAATGTAAAGCTTAGAGAAGCTGCTTTTTTTTTTTTACCTCATGATGTTGGATGCATCCTCAGCATCAGGGTCAGCACAGTATTTGTTGGCTAAGATCAAACAAGCATCAGCTGATTCGATCTGGAAACAAAAATCACACACAGAGCAAACAGATAACATCAGTCAGTAACCTTAAATTTAGACTTCATAGACAACAGTTTCCCTATGAGCCACAGACGACGAGGTATCACCAGTCAGTTACCTTAACTCTGGCCAGGTCATGTGGGTTCAGGACTGATCCTTGGTAGAACTCCACTTGAGTGAAGTGACGCTTGAACAAGGCTTCCAGCTCAAGATTAGGGGAAATACTGAGGGGGAAAAAGAGAAACTCTTAAATCTGAGGAGGAACACTATCTCCTGAAGAGATTGCTTTTCTTTTCTTGGGTAGGGGAATTTGCTGTTTTGTACGGAGTCCCGGGAGTGACAATGGAGTGGGAATAAAAAAAATCGAAGGTTGAAAAAAAAAAAGGATGTATTTTTGCAAGATATCACAAAAGTTTGTAATTTACAGTAGGTCAATGTAAAAAAAAAAGTGTGGGAGTGGTTCATACAATCCTATTTTGAGATTGGCCTCAAATATAAAGAAGACAGAAATGAGACAAGAATTAGCAATCCAGTGCACCCCACGAGCCCTCCGCCTCACTCCTCGCCGCTAGGAGATTACTTCGTCGGGAGGAGAGCGGGCGGCAGCTCCGGAGACGGACCTTAAGTTAGCGGCTGTCGCAACTCTAAACGCCATCAACAGAAAGTTTGCTGATCCCAGACCGCACCGACTCCCTGCCGGATCGCAAACTTTCTGTTGCTGCCGTTACACCCCCGGCGCTTGGGTTTGTGCTGGCTGAATTTGAGTTGCTACAGCCACTAACTGAAGGACCGTCTCTGGACTCTCTTTCCAGGGAAGAAGTCTCCTAGCAGCGGGGAGTGAAGAGGACGGACAGTGGGGTGCGCTAGCTAGCTTGTCTCA
The DNA here is from genome assembly GCF_043250625.1 of Sebastes fasciatus. Classification (NCBI taxonomy): domain Eukaryota; kingdom Metazoa; phylum Chordata; class Actinopteri; order Perciformes; family Sebastidae; genus Sebastes; species Sebastes fasciatus. The sequence goes on from NC_133814.1 coordinate 17,584,272, forward strand.
TTTGTTGTCTGATAAACAGTAAATTCATCAAATTCAGTGCCCCATATCGCTATTTTCCAAGCTACTCTAACTGTCATAGGGACCCTAAATGAATAACTTGTTCAAGATCTCGCAAAAGTACATCTTTTCTTTTTCAAATCTTTTGATTTTGTTCCCCCTCCATGTCCCTTTCAGGGCTCCATAGATTTGTACTTAATGTTTTGTACTTACTTATGGAGAAAAACAATTTCTACATTGACATCATCCCTGTCCTTGTGTAGGAAGTCTTTTAGAAAGTTGGACACACTCTCAAGTGTAATATGACCACAGACCACGATGTGCCTGGAAAAGGAGGTGCAGAATCATATTGAAACTAAAACGTAGTCGGAATAAAAAGTCAACAACAAATCACACACGCACACACACACACAAATCGTTGATTCATCTTCATCTTTGTCCTGGAATCAAAAGGTAATTCTGAGATGAGAGAGATGTCATGGAAAAGTAATCAGTACTGTTTTTTATTTAGTTGATTGATGCAAAAATAATAAAAACTATGTTACGGGAGGGATGTTTGATGTTCCTGCTGTGACGAGTGAGGACTGAATGAGTAGGTCAGAGAGCACTGTGGATTTCAGTATGAGATTATAAAGGATCAGAGTTTACTTAGATGGAGATTATAAAATCAGCACACAGTTTATCTCGATTCCCACATATCACGGATCCTTTATGTAAGGAACCCAGTTTAGATTTATTGCTATATGCCTATAGGCTATTACATTCTTATTAATTATTTAGAAAGTAATTACAGATGTTTACTCAGGTAAACATTTAGTTTCATCTAACTCATTCTTTGTGTCTTTAATTTACAATAAATGCATCAGGATAGTTGTTATTTTGCGATACTTGTTATGCTAAATTGTAAAATAAAATAGTCAAGAGGATGACAGTAGTAATGCTAATAACAACAAGAGGACATGAAGAAGAAGACAGATGGAAATAGAAAAATAATGATGCATTAATAATTAAATGTAAGGAAACTAGAATCGTACAGATATAAAAACTACATTCACAGATTTCTTTTTTTTTATTTCTCAAAACTGTTGAAATATACAGTGGCTACTATGTTAGCTGTTAAAAGTGTAAAGCCACTGTGTCAACCAGATGCTTGTGTGATTAATTCTAACCAATTACAAAACACAAGCTGACCGTTTGCTTCAGCTCCTAGACTAGTAAGTCTTAAATTTGTTGATAAATGTTTTACTGTAAATCAACAAATTAGACAAAATAATGAATACAAACTTGTACAAGATACACAAAAATGACTTCAGAAGGTCTAATTGTGAGTTTTCTACAAGACAAAAGAAGCAAAGATTTGGTTTAAGAGAGTTTCCCAAACAAAATCTGACTCACTTCAAAACTCAGTGAACGAGCACAAGTACCAAAAGCATGCTACAAAAAGCCGTATTTAGTTTGTTTGGAGGCATCCAGCAGAATCTCACTAACATCAGAAACAGCTGCAGAGCTTGGGACACCAAAGTGTATATGTTAAAGGAATAGTTTGACATTTTGGGAAATGCACTTTTTGGGCAAGACTTAGATGAGAAGATTGATGTCACTCTCAGACATGACAGTGGTATCGATCTTATCATCTGGCTTTCTAACTATTCCTGTAAACTTGAGATGGATTTCATTTAGTCCTGAGGGTGTAGGTCAGACTGAAGATAAAGGCCAAGAACATTTAGAAGCGAAGCGTGAAAAATAGACAAGCGGAGCAACACAAGTTTTTCGAGAACAGAAAAACAAAATTCAAAAAAATCAGCATGAAGCAAGCAATGGGATACAGGATTGGATGTATGAGTTTGATCATTTAATTAAATAATAAATAAATACTGAACTCAGGTAAGCTTCAGTTTGTCAAGTTTATAATTAAATATAATTATTTCATATATATTATTTTGTCATAAATTAACCACTCTGTTATGAATACATTTATATTTTTAAATAAACATTAATTATTACCATAGATTGATTAATCTCTATAGTAACTCAATACTGTGTAGAGTTGATTAGTGTAGGGCTTTCAATCAATACTTATTTTCCTTTGATCACATATCTAATGTTATGTAATTTAGGCAATTTGTCTGATATTCAAATTTGAGTTTGGGTGGGTGAACAAAATCAAACTGTGTGTATGATTGCAAACACTTGATTTACAAACACAACGTTGGCACAAATGTATATTGACAATAAGCAGCTTCATTACAAGTAAAACACCACATAACATGTAGGATTTTCTCTCAATGTGTCACAGTAGAAGAGTGGTATAATAAACTGTGATACACCTGTGAAATTGGGTGGTGGGCTGTGATCACACCTGTCTATTTCTGTCCTGAAATAAAGCTGTTATTTACACACAGTATAATAGGGGATGCCGTTATAATAACTACAGATATTTATCGCCGCTACAACATGGGCCATGGATAAGACATATCTCTGATTGGCTGGCAGCTGTCCGTTAAACTATAATCACAGGATACTACAAACAGTTCTGGTTAAAAGTGTACTGTTGTATATCGCTGCTCAAGTTATAGAAAACTGGATGTAACCATAGCAACAATGACAGAGTTCTTACAAATTAAAAGATAAATTCAAAAGCAACAAAACATACACTTGCCTAATTCAATACTAATACTTCTTCCAACAAAAGCATGTACTATATAATCACAGTTTTTACCACAGGGATAGATCAGAGAGAAAATCCTACATGTATCAACTTTAAGCATCACAATAATACATGTACATGAATACACAGCAAAAATATCTGTCTTATCAAGTCATTTTGGTCTATTTTTGAGCTCTTAAAAGTCCTATTTTCTGAAAACAAGTGAAAAAAAATCTGTCTGGCAGCAAAGTTACTTCAAAAAACTTGCAATAAGAGTTGAATTTATAAAAAGAATTTCCCTAAATCTATCATTTTTATCTTCAACATGCTGACAACAACTTGATTGCTATTGAAAGCAAGTCAAAATAATCCAGCACGACCAGATTCTACTCCCTTTTTTTTAAGAAAATAAGACTTTCAGAATTCAATAACAGACAAAAATCACTTGACTTGACTCACAGATAGATATTGTTTGCAGTGTAAAAGCAGACATTCATTAAGCAGCAATGACGGCTTGCACACATATAAAAGCAGCAGCAATACAGTACAATAAACTGTACACATTAATCATGGCCAAGTTCTTCAGTCACAGTGTGACTTTAGTGCTAATTGAGATCATTACATCTCAAATTATAGTTTCATGTCTACTTAAGCAAAAATCAGGGTATGTCACCTCTTTACGAGAGGGACTATTGAGTCACACAAAACCACACCATTAAAAGTTTGCTGTTTTTTCATTTGTTTGACTTACTTTCTGCCTCTGGTCGAGTTATAACTCCCTCCATATTTCTTCCGATTAAGGATGAGAGCAGCAATTTCTGGCACGTAGCGAGCAAACATGGCCTACATGCATGAAAAAGAAAAAGAAAAGGGCATGCAGAGAAGGTTCTACTGCGGCGGAGGCAGTAGAGCCTCCTTGAATACTTACTTTCTCCCATTAACCGCACTATAGGAACCACCATATTTCTTGCGGTTTCCTATTAACTCTATGATTTCAGGGACGTAGCTCGCAAACATGGCCTAAGGAGAAGATAGGAGACAGAAGAAGAGACTAAAAAAAAGATAGGCAAAGAAGAGCAGGTCCTCTATTCTTATGTTTTAAGAAATACGTCTAAAAGAGGAACACCACTGCGTGTGCAGGAGAAGTATTAGTATTTAACTGTTAAAAGCAAAAAAGGAGAAAGAAAATAAAAAAAGTTCAATATCGCCTGAATGTAAAGTTATATCACAGTTACATTCCAAATATCAAGAAAAGTATGAAAAAAAGGAAATTATAAAGCCAATATTTACGGATATTGGACGAATAAAGGAGAAAAATGACAGCTGATGAGCGGTATGTCAATCTGGGATAGAAAAATAGAAATTATAAAAATTAAGAAAAAGCCTTATGTGCCATGTTTCGTCCAACAAACACACACGTCAGGTTGATTTGGATAGCTCGGCCAAATGGATGGCAGACATTAACTAAACTCTGAGGGTCTAAACTGCTGCACGGCGACCTGAAGAACTCTGCCGGCTCCTATTTAAGTGTCGGTGTGAGGACTTCAGTTGAAGCCACAATATATTTGTCTGTCAATACGTTTTTACAAATTAAAAACTTATTTTGACAAAGGCAGTTTCACAGATTTTACAGGAGAGCAAAATAAAACATTAGCATGTTTTTAAAGATAATGTAAATATATAAATCAAGAATGGCAGCAAATACATATCTGACATATCTGAAAATTGCTGTTTTTCAAAATAAAATTGGAAAAATAATCATATTCCAAGCTGTCTGACAGTAACATTTAAGATGCATGATGTTTAAACTGAGGTTAATATTCAAACCTAAACCTCCAGATGTCTTTCTATCAGATGGAAATATCGATGTCTTTTGAATAATTTTAAACACAATTCCCTTAAATTCAGCCTGACATATTTTGTATCATTGGAAACTTCAGGATCTCCACTAGAATTTTAAATGTAATTACGTGGGTTTGAACAATGTTTGGTTGCACAACATGACACCATGATCTTGCCCAAAAGATAACTTATTGATTGAAAGTTAAAGTATAAAATGTCACTAAACTCTACCTGTATTACAGTGTGCCACCATTCTGTTTAATCCCCTCCTGGATAATACTTTATGATCCAGATAATGGTGTCCTCTAAATGATCTTGGGCTACTCTCTTTATCAGGTAACTCAGATCTATAGCAAATCCCAGAAGGGATGTCTTCTGTAAGATTTAGGCTTTATTTCATCATACAGTTATTCTCTATGCATTTCATTCCCTAACATACCTTTGTGCAGAAACCAAGATAATGTCGCAACATCCATCAACTAGGCTATAATAAATCATCCCTGTATCGTTGTGTTTGTTGGAAAAAGGGAGGGGAGGGTGGAGCCACCTGAAACCGCAGTACTTTTACAGTTAATAACAGATGCTAAAAAATCTCAAATATTCTACGTCATATAGGAATTAATAAATAACAGAACAAAACTTCAGCATTAGACCTGAATAAATGCTGCGATACTGTAGACAACTCA